>NC_026655.2:14075091-14326766 GCF_000004075.3 Cucumis sativus | reverse complement strand
CCATCCTTCTTCAACGGTAACTCTCTCTACTTCCTCTCCCTCTCCCTTCTCTTTCGCTCTCTGTGAGTAACCCATCTTGCCGATCCACACCATCATCTTCTCCTAGCCCTAACGGCGCCAGAATCAAGAGCGGCAGACCCTCGAAAACCCAATTCGTCTTCCAAAGTCCTTTTGTTCCACCATCACCGTCAGATCCCGACTCCATGGTTCTTGATTCCAAACCCTCGCCGGCTAAGTTGAAGAGCCCGCTTCCACCTAGGTCTCCCTCTTCTACCCACTTAAGCGGAAGGTATGAAGACCGTTCCTGAGAATTCCATCTCTGGATTGTCTGATTCGGGTATGAAGGTATTTTACGTGTTGTGTATGATTATGGGGGTTTTGGATTATTTGTCTTAATTTCGGTGGTGTAGTGACAGTTTTAGTTTAAGATTCAAGTTTGGAATTTTGCCTAGTGTGAACTGTCTCTGTGATTTTCAGGTGGTAGTGCGCTTGCTGCCGCCATCCAAGGACGGAGATGAAGGGATAATATAATACAAAAGGTTATGTGTCGATGAAGTTAGCGGACAGTGGGCAGATGCAGATGAATTCTTTAATGAGGTAAAACCTGATCAGAGGATTACTTGAAAGCAAACCTATTCTTTATTTGAATTTCGATAATTAAAGATTGTCATAAAAAAAATGAGGGGGAACTTCACTTTTGGCCTAACCAAAACCAGACCACCTACTCTTAGCGTTCTAGACATAGCATCGATTTTGATGAGGGGAGTTGCCAATTGGATCGATATTATTTATGGGCCATATTCCTTAGGAAAAAACTTTCTCAGAATTTTATGATTTTGATCTGGTTTGATGTAGAAATATGGAAAGGCAGCTGTGGATAACCTCCATCAGATAAATTAGGAAGCGCGATTAAAAAATATATGATATGGTTATGCCATCAGTATATATCTATAACAAAAAGAAAACAAAAAGAATTAGATACTTAAGAATTCAAATAGCAATATTTATTAAGAGTTCTACACTTCAATGATTTTACATAAAATTCTCACTCTCCCTCTATTGTAGCCTTTTCCAGCCACTGCACAAATGCCACGGTCTGTTCAAGACGATGTGGCCTGAGAACAGAATATACAGTTTAATGAAATACGAAAAAGAATCCTACACATTTGAAAACAAGACATTACATTTCATGGGAAAGAAACAATGAGTACGTCCAAAGTAACAATAACTGAGTTAAATGAAGATAAAGAAGGAGGTGCAAAGAAATATGCTTTAAATCTCATTACTGGTTCTATTATTATCATTAATAAGATTGATTTATTCTATAAATTGTCTTCAATATCTTTAGAGCACAGTTGTAAAGGAGATCCTAGTTCATATTGCCAAAACTCAAATCTTAATATTTTTTTGAAGAGTTAGGCAAATCACTATTTAGATGCGGACTACTTTAATACTTCAATGAGATATTTTGTGGCTGTACAGGAACAGGCTATGTGAAAGAGACCAGGCTATTCGCAAACTGGAAAGGGAAATAGAAGATAAAGATAGGGAATTGCAATCAATTAAATTAGACAACGACGCAGTGTGTTTTTTTTTTCCCCCCTCATGCTTGATGTGCTTACATAAGAATGTTTTTAATGATCTGCTTTTTTCTTCACTAACCCTTTTATTCTATAATTTCTTCACAGGCTTGGGCCAAGGATGATCTTCTGCGGGAACAAGATAAGAAATAGCAACTTAAAGGTTACATTTTTTGTTGATGCCTTCAATTTTTCCCTTCTTTTGCATTGATTTTACTTTTTGCTTACGCTAACATCCTAGCACATTCTTTAGTATTTTAATTTTATTGCAGTACATTATATTGAATCTTCATTTTCCTTGGCTGTGCTATAAATGGTGTTTCTTCTATATGGATTTGCATTATACAACACTACCGTATTAAGTCATAAAGTTATGAAAATTAGAAAGACACCCTTTGTAGGAGAAACATGATCCTTCCTTTAAAGTAAATTGAAGGGAATTTCCTCTACTTCCTCAATTTTAAGGCTTGAGTTTGAAGAACAAGGATGAATAATCAACGAAAAAAGGAATGAAGAGGTTTCTCCTTTAGCGAAAATAGCGATTTTTCGTTTTCATACTTCCAAAAAACACACAATTATGAACTTATTGTGTATTAAATTGATCGAGAGGCCTTCCAATTGTTTGTTAATCTATAGTTTCTGTCTCTATTTTAATTAACTGCTACAAGTAGAAGCTTAACTACATGGTTAGAGTTTTATCAAAAAAGGAAAGAAAAAAAAGAAGAAAGATCATGTGATAAATTTAATAGAAATGCCATTAAATTATTTTCTAACCTTTGATTTCTGTTTCTGTGGTAAATTACTGCTACTAGAAATCTAATTGTGTTCGGTTAGTTAGACTTCATGGGTTTGAATTTATTTATTTTTTTGTTAAAGAGGTTCCATTATACAGAATACCCCTAAACTTTGTACTTTATATAGAAATACCATTGAAAACACACTCAAGACATAAACTACCAAAAGAGTTAAAAATACAGTTACTATAATTATCCTAATTTAGTAATAAATGAAATTGAGAGAATTTCTTTGATTTTCAGGAACAAGGATGATTAATCAATGAAAAAGAAATGAAGAGGTTTATCCATGCAAGCTTCAAACCAAAGTCAAGGATGTCGATCCTTCTAGGGGAGTCCAAAGTTCCCCCTTATTCTTCTCCCTTTACTTTGATTTTCAAAAGCTTGCAATTTTTTAAGTGGGGGTGGGCAATAGCTTACATGTTTAGTCTAAACTTGGGGTTCAAATGTTTTGCCCAAATTTCAAATTTCTAAAAAAAATTTCTTACAATAAGGAGCATTATACCTTATTAGCTTACTTAGATCTTGCATAAAAAGCATGACCGGCAACCCTTGACCACTGAGCTTTGGTTTGTGATGTAAAATTCTGAATGTTGATGATTATATGTGCTGAAATTTGAGAATAAGCTGCCATCTTTTTTGGTTTACATCCCTTTTTAGCGGTATCTTATTGAGATGTTAGCGATATCTTGTTGAGATGTGAATGCTTGATTGATAAAATGGTATGTGTGTTGTGAATGCTTGATTGCATGTATATAATAAATAAGTGCATGGATACTTTTCTAGCTTTGTCTTCCTTTGTTGCTTTGCCGTGACTTACCTATGATGCGCTTAGTCCAAACCTAGCCTAGATAGAGTTAAAAAAGGATAGGGAGGAACTCTTTAGAAATTGAGATGGTTTTAATAAAAAACATGAGTTAGGAGCTGTTTGTGTAGCCACAATGAACTAAATCCCTTTAGAAAAGGGTGGACATTAACAAAAACTTGTTGCCACTTCGAAGGGAGTAGTCAAACTTAGAAACTAAGTGTAGAACCATAGAAAGGTTAGCCCACCGGTTCTAGCAAGACCTAGTTACCACATTGCATATCAAAGAAAGAATAGAGAGACTTGCAAACGTAAACAGTGAAACAATTAAGAGCTAAAAAAAACAAACAACATATGCAATATACATCAGAAACATCCCATAAAAAATGAGGGGAAACTTCACTTATGGCCTAACCAAAACCAAACCACCTACTCTTAGCGTTCTAGACATAGCATCGAGTTTGACGAGGGCTTTGAAAAGAGGAGGAATCCTCCCCGTTCCATAGTAGGGGGAAAACGAGGCTTGTTGTCACTCCGAAGGAGCAGTCAAACTTAGAAACTAAGTCTAGAACCATAGAAAGGTTACCCCACCGGTTCTTGTGTGCGTACCAAAGAAACAAAAGAGATAGTTGCAAATGTAAAACGTAAAACAGCGAGACAATTAAGAGCTAAAAAAAAAAAACACCTATGCATTATACATTAGAAAAATCCCATAAAAAAATGAGGGAAACTTCACTTATGGCCTAACCAAAACCAGACCACCTACTCTTAGCGTTCTCAGACATAGCATCGATTTTGATGAGGGCTTTGAAAAGAGGGGGAATCCTCCCCGTTCAACACTAGGGGGAAAACGAGGCTTGTTGTCACTCCGAAGGGAGCAGTCAAACTTAGCATTGAGTTTGACGAGGGCTTTGAAAAGAGGAGGAATCCTCCCCGTTCCATAGTAGGGGGAAAACGAGGCTTGTTGTCACTCCGACTAAGTCTAGAACCATAGAAAGGTTACCCCACCGGTTATTGTGTGCGTACCAAAGAAACAAAAGAGATAGTTGCAAATGTAAAACGTAAAACAACGAGACAATTAAGAGCTAAAAAAAACAAACAACATATGCAATATACATCAGAAAAATCCCATAAAAAATGAGGGAAACTTCACTTATGGCCTAACCAAAACCAGACCACATACTCTTAGCGTTCTAGACATAGCATCGAGTTTGATGAGGGCTTTGAAAAGAGGAGGAATCCTCCCCGTTCCACACTAGGGGGAAAACGAGGCTTGTTGTCACTCCGAAGGGAGCAGTCAAACTTAGCATTGAGTTTGACGAGGGCTTTGAAAAGAGGAGGAATCCTCCCCGTTCCATAGTAGGGGGAAAACGAGGCTTGTTGTCACTCCGAAGGGAGCAGTCAAACTTAGAAACTAAGTCTAGAACCATAGAAAGGTTACCCCACCGGTTCTTGTGTGCGTACCAAAGAAACAAAAGAGATAGTTGCAAATGTAAAACGTAAAACAGTGACAATTAAGAGCTAAAAAAAAAAACAACATATGCAATATACATCAGAAAAATCCCATAAAAAATGAGGGAAACTTCACTTATGGCCTAACCAAAAACAGACCACCTACTCTTAGCGTTCTAGACATAGCATCGAGTTTGATGAGGGCTTTGAAAAGAGGAGGAATCCTCCCCGTTCCACACTAGGGGGAAAACGAGGCTTGTTGTCACTCCGAAGGGAGCAGTCAAACTTAGCATTGAGTTTGACGAGGGCTTTGAAAAGAGGAGGAATCCTCCCCGTTCCATAGTAGGGGGAAAACGAGGCTTGTTGTCACTCCGAAGGGAGCAGTCAAACTTAGAAACTAAGTCTAGAACCATAGAAAGGTTACCCCACCGGTTCTTGTGTGCGTACCAAAGAAACAAAAGAGATAGTTGCAAATGTAAAACGTAAAACAGCGAGACAATTAAGAGCTAAAAAAAACAAACAACATATGCAATATACATCAGAAAAATCCCATAAAAAATGAGGGGAAACTTCACTTATGGCCTAACCAAAACCAGACCACCTACTCTTAGCGTTCTAGACATAGCATCGAGTTTGATGAGGGCTTTGAAAAGAGGAGGAATCCTCCCCGTTCCACACTAGGGGGAAAACGAGGCTTGTTGTCACTCCGAAGGGAGCAGTCAAACTTAGCATTGAGTTTGACGAGGGCTTTGAAAAGAGGAGGAATCCTCCCCGTTCCATAGTAGGGGGAAAACGAGGCTTGTTGTCACTCCGAAGGGAGCAGTCAAACTTAGAAACTAAGTCTAGAACCATAGAAAGGTTACCCCACCGGTTCTTGTGTGCGTACCAAAGAAACAAAAGAGATAGTTGCAAATGTAAAACGTAAAACAGTGACACAATTAAGAGCTAAAAAAAAAAACAACATATGCAATATACATCAGAAAAATCCCATAAAAAATGAGGGGAAACTTCACTTATGGCCTAACCAAAACCAGACCACCTACTCTTAGCGTTCTAGACATAGCATCGAGTTTGATGAGGGCTTTGAAAAGAGGAGGAATCCTCCCCGTTCCACACTAGGGGGAAAACGAGGCTTGTTGTCACTCCGAAGGGAGCAGTCAAACTTAGAAACTAAGTCTAGAACCATAGAAAGGTTACCCACCGGTTCTTGTGTGCGTACCAAAGAAACAAAAGAGATAGTTGCAAATGTAAAACGTAAAAAAACGAGACAATTAAGAGCTAAAAAAAACAAACAACATATGCATTATACATCAGAAAAATCCCATTCAGATTGTTTTATCTTCTCATGTTGGGCTACTTCCAAGCAATGTTTTAAGTGAAGGGTGGATAATAGCTCACTTGTTTAGTCTAACCTTGGGGGATTTCAAATTTTGTCCAAATTTCAAAATTTTTCAAAAGTTTTTCATTACAATAATGAGCATCATAGCTTCTTAGATCTTGCATAAAAGGCATGACTGTCAACCCTTGAGCACTAAGCTCGGGTTTGTGACGTGAGATTCTGAATTTTGATGAGTATATGTACTGAAATTTGAGAATAAGCTTATGTCCTTTTTGTGTTTGCTAAGTTTCAACTAATACTCTCAGTATTTATCTTTGTGCTTATGTGATAGATTTGTTATGCACTGTAGTGATGTGGGGTGTTTCCTTATTTTCTGTTCTTATTTTCTGCATCTTAAATACCTTATTTTTTTGCATCTTAATTGGTACTGAAATTTTGTTTGTTTCAGTGGAAGAGGCACTATCAGCATTGACATGTACATGTGATTTTAAGCAAGAACCAGGAGAGTGAGAGTTTTAGTGTGCCGTATTTAGAATTTGCCGATATCTTTTTCCCGTTTCAGCAAGTATTCCTGATAGTGGGGGTAACTCTCAAGTCTGCAGTCTTTTCTTCATGAAATTTGTAGATTATCTAAGAATACTAATATCATTTAATGGTGACATTTTTTAGCAACTTTTCTTAACCACACTTTTTCATTAAGTTTACTCTTGTTTAATTGACAGATTCTTCGAGTAATGCTAGATATTGGTTCTAACAACGAGAAGTTACTTAATGATCCTCTTTGTAAGTGAAAGGGAAACCTTCATGTCTTTTATCTCCATATTTTCCTTGTAATGTATTTTGCTTATATTGCTCTGTTTCTGTTGTCAATGACGATATATCTGGGCTTTTTGTTGTTGTGGTGGTGGTGGTGAAATATTTTATTTAAGCCTCTAGTTAATATTTATGCTTACTTAACAGAAAATTTGTTGCTTGAGCTTGCTTCATTTCGTCCTTTTACTTGTTTAAGTCCTCCAAAAAGTATTCATTACTTTAATAAATTCCCTCACCAGCATCATCACCTCTTAGTCAACAAACTGTTTTTTCCCAAATGCAAAAAAGGAAAAAAAAATAAAATAAAGACAATCAAGAACAACCATCAACAACATGAAAAAAAAAAGAGAAGAAAAAGATAGCTACTGAAAAACATTACTACCCATTTTCATTATCATAATCCTCTACTATGCTTTTCCACCTTCTAACCCATTTTTCCATTGCAGGATTTATTGGAGTTGAGGAGTCCCACAATCTTTATGTTCTGTTTGTTTCTCCATCACTTTTTCAAGGCTGTTCAATTGGAGTTCCATCTTCAGGTAATATTAATGTGTTTGTTTCTAAGATAATTTTGTTAAACACTTGTTTTTGTTGTCTCCATCCACCAACTGTTTGATGAAATGCCGCATTGAACAATTTTATGGGTTCTTGGGAAGCATGTGATCTATGTGTTGTGGAATTTGTATAATTAGTTAGAGTGATTTAGAAAAACTTTTGTATTTGTAGTTGGATAGACAATTCATTCCATATTTAGAGCATGATTAAGAGTTATTTTGAAAATGTTAAAATTACTTCAAAAGATATTTGGATAATTTAAATGACTTTCGTCTATTGTATGATGATCATGTTTGATAGATCGAAAACTTTTCTTCTTCTTCTTCTTCGTTTCTTCCTGCTGCCTATTCGACCTTCAACTTTGAGTGTAGTTGCTTGGCTGTCGAATGGCCACCACTCAAAGTCACTCCCTCGCCTTCTTATCACTCTTAATTTCCTTAACAACAAAGTCAAACTGCTACAGAACAATCGAATTTTTGTTTGATTAATTTTCTATCCACAGGAGGCTTTTGTATGTTGATCACCCTTGTTTTCTTTGAAAAGTTTAAACTTCCATACACGATATATTGGGAAACTTTCACATTCCTCGGGACATTAAAAGCTCAAGAGCATTGATTTTGAGCAAAATAAAAATGAAAATCTCTTTTAATTTCCAGCAACACCATATTTGAAGTTCATTGTATTTTCTTCTTCCAACTACAGGTTGACATGATTGTCTTGACAGATGGAAGTCGTATTCTTGGCCTCGGTGACCTTGGAGTTCAGGGAATAGGAATACCTAGATTGGAGGGAGAAGAGTATCTATCAATTGTTGATGATTTTATGGAAGCCGTGCATACATGTTGGCCTAAAGCTATTGTTCAGGTTTATTGGTTAAGATATCAAATTTTTAACTGTGTTCACTGCCAGTAATCAGTATCGTAATCTCGTAATTTGATTTTGAATGATGCCAGTTTGAGGATTTTCAAATGAAATGGCCTTTTGAAACATTACAACGTTATCGTAAGAGGTTCTGCATGTTCAACGATGACATACAAGTGAGTAGTTGATGATGTATTAATGCAGTTGATAATTACTTAAAAGGACATTCGTTTTCGTTTATTTCATTTCATAAAGGGAACTGCTGGTGTTGCTCTCGTTGGACTATTGGGAACTGTGAGAGCTCAAGGGCGGCCATTGAGTGATTTTGTTAACCAAAAGATAGTAGTGGTAGGGGCTGGAAGGTATTGTCAGCTGTTTAACTTTAACATTTTCTCCAAATAGCAATACTGCTAACGATTTAGGGATCATAAGCCTTGTCCTCTTTGTTGAAACAAAAGTGGTTGTTTGAAAGAGGAATTATTACTATTACTATTACTATTACGTGAATATAAGAGATGAAAACTTTGGAAACTATAGTTCAATCCTTTTGGTTTAACCTTCATTTGTTTCAACATGCTGTTTTTTCCCCTCTTTCAACTTTAGTGCAGGGCTCGGTGTTCTTAACATGACTATTCAGGCTGTTTCGAGAATGGCAGGGAACAACGATTCTAGTGCAAGAATCTTTTTCTAACTTTCATTCTCAATTTCTGCATCAGTCTGTCCAAGTTTTTCCTTCCATGAGAGTTACTGATTTCAGAAACCAATCAGATGGGGTTCGGAATTTGGATAGCTTTATTATGGGTTAATTTGTATGACGCAGTTTCTTGTGAAAAGTATGAGGCAGTTGAAGAAGTTAAATGACTTGTGGTGGTAGTAATCATTGTCAAACTCATGTGGTTTTTAACTTAAAAAGAAAGAGGGAAAATGTGAACTTAGTCCTATGCAGATTAGTGTTTTAAAGAGGAAAAATATGAACTTAGTCCTATGCAGATTAGTGTTTTAAGTCTTCTATCTAATTGTTCGTGGGATAAATGCAGTTACTTTATCAAAAACAAAGAAGAAAAGGAAGGGACCACAAGAAATCAATGGTGGAATCGATCAGGCAGGGTGTGGAAAATTACAACTCAGTTTTTGTTTTCACTGTTGAGAACATGAGAAACCTCAAGTTCAAGGAACTCAGGGAGCAGCTGAAGTCAGCTAGCAGGCAAGTTCTACTTTCTGAATTCTGTATTATTTAATCTGCGTCATCATTTCAAATATTGATTAGTGATACAAATGTACTTTCTCTATGTTGTTTGGTTAGCTTCTAGATAGCACGAGAAAAGATATGAATAATAAATAGCATATTTTTAAAACTCAAAAGATAAAA
This sequence comes from Cucumis sativus, assembly GCF_000004075.3. NCBI lineage: Eukaryota > Viridiplantae > Streptophyta > Magnoliopsida > Cucurbitales > Cucurbitaceae > Cucumis > Cucumis sativus. The sequence continues at coordinate 14,317,198 of NC_026655.2, read as the reverse complement.
TCATAATGAATAGCATTCCTTAGGAGAAAGGATGAGGACACGTTGTTTCTATAAACCTAATTTTAGTTTTGCCAGTTTGAAATACTTGTGTAGTTTAGTTTAGATATATATTTAAACTAGCACGTTAAATAATAGTTTGCCCTGTTTGTGTTTGCTAAGTTTCAACTAATACTCTCAGTATTTATCTTTGTGCTTATGTGATAGATTTCTTATGCACTGTAGTGATTTGGGGTGTTTTCTTATTTTCTGCATCTTAGCTACCTTATTTGCTGCATCTTAATTGCTAACGATTTAGGGATCATAAGCCTTGTCCTCTTTGTTGAAAAAAAAAAGTGGTTGTTTGAAAGAGGAATTACTATTACTATTACGTCAAATTACATATTGAATGAAAAAGAAAATTACAATTTCTTTTAGCGCTATGTAATGGTAGTCAGGTATAGTAGTCATGCCTTTGCTCTAGCTTATATATTCATGTCTATGTTACTTTCACACTTCTATTTATTAATTTCATGAAGTCAGTGGGTTTGCAAAATGAAAGAATCGTCATCCTTTTTAAACCACTAGTCCTAATGTTTCAAATGAATTTTCCAATTTCTTTTTGGGCTGATGTTTCCATAGCCCGTTTCTTAACAAATTGCATGCCCTCTTCCATTTTTAAGGGTGAGATACCTTTTTGTATCTTATGCCCCAAACAACATTTGTTTCTCATTCCACCCAAAATAATTGGTTATACTTGATTTGTCCAAGACGTTCGGCCTCAACATACAAAGTTGGATCCAAAGACCTTAAAATATATCTTTTTGGTTATTCTCGTGTTCTTTGAACATTCCTCCTTTTATTCCTCACCTTCTTTCTCTTCGAAATATCGATATGAGTCGAGGGAGTATCAAGAGTCAAAGGATGATTTCTTTATCTACAATGTTATCTCTCCTTCTAATCCTCTTTGTGGTTCATCTTCACGTGTGTTTACTTCTATTTGTCAACCCATCACTGAAGTCTATGATCGACGACAACCTTCTTCAATTCCATGCCCTACCCCTAAGGCTTCTTCGTCATTGGATCCAGAAATGAGTGATGATCTTCCTATTGCTCTTCGTAAAGGTAAACTTAAGTGTGCTCATCTTATTTCCTCTTCTGTTTCATATAACCATTAGTTGTCTTCTGCATGTTCTTTCATTGCATCATTAGAGTTTGTATCATTAAGCCTATTCTCATCTTGGTTGGTGTGTTGCAATGGTGGAGGAGATGATTACTTTAGATGATAATTGTACTTGGGATTTAGTTTCTCTCCCTGCACGAAAAAAGTATATCAGTTGCAAATGGGTGGTTACAATTAAAGTTAATCCTGATGGTTTTGTCGCTCAATTAAAAGTACACCTTGTAGTGAAAGGCTACGCACAAACATGGCGTTAACTATGCTGATACTTTTTCTCGAGTAGTAAAAATGACATTTGTGAGGTTGTTTATTTCACAACTTCAATCAGTCACTGGCCTTTACATCAGCTTGATATTTTTGAAAAGGAGGTGTAATTATGAGTCAATAAAAAGGACCTGATCATGTTGAGGAAGGAGACCCAACCTTGTCTGGTTTCGAACTAGATACAGTAGAAAGTGTCTACCATTTTTCAACTTTTGACTTCCATTTCTGAAAAAGATGGAGTTGTAACTCCCCGGGTTTGGCGTTGCCGTCGACGTCACCGTGAGAAGGTGTGGCCGGAATGAAGAGAGAAGAGGGTGGGTGAGAGGAGAGGAGAGGTTCAATATTTGTTTCCAACTTTTTTACATCAGCTTGATATTAAAAGTGCATTTTGTTAGGATCCCACCTAATAAGGATTACCTCAAGAAGAAAAGATGAACTCAAGAATACTTAAAAAACATCCAAACATGAAATATATATTAGATCTTATAACAAGTAACAAGTAACCCTAGCCTTTTGAGAGGGTTAGACTCTCCTAAGGTTCCCTTACAAGGAAAACTTTCTCAAAATTCTTCACACCTCTCTCCAACCCCTCTCCACTATTTATAACAAAAAGAACTAACCAACTTACCATCTATTTACTATATGACCTTACTAACAACCATTTTCATTTTCTCCTAATAATCCACTATTTTTCTATCTAGGGTCCTTACATTACTCCGCCCTTCGAAGACACCTTGTCCTCAAGGTGTGCTTACAAACTACAAACCTTGAACTCTCTACCATACCCCTGCCATCTCGGAAGAAATTTTATTCAGCTTTGCCTTGAAATTCTATTGGTTGTAATAATTACACTTGCATGCATCCAACCCTTTAGACTCCAAGAACTTCCCCAATCTTCATTCTTCTCACACGGAAAGTGATCCCAATTAACCAACTGCCATTCCCTGAGCCTAATTCCATGCCACTTGCATTTTAATTTGAAGCTCTTCCTCTCTAATGGGCTAAGCCCACAATTAACTTTATGACCCCATCCCCAAATCAATTCACGGCCCATACACCATCTTTCTTAGAATTACCAATGAGCTTCAGGCAATTCCTATCCATTTTCAAGTTACATTTCAGCCACACTAACAAATGGGTCTCAATCAATTTAGCAAATTCAAGCACATTAATTTCCTTTCTTTCTTTATGAAGGCTGTATTTCTTTGTTATCATCTCATGTTTGGCCCACCATCCATATTCCAATAGGATTTCCACTTCCTTAGATAAAGCCGTCAATTTATTTTTCTTTGAGGTATAATGGGCCTCATCCCTTACTTTTGCAATCAGCCCAAAAAGCAACATTTTGGCCCACTTTTGATTAAATTCTTTCCCTAATTGCCATCCCACGTGATATACTTTAACCATTGAGGTTTGCATGTGCCAATCCTTCTCCTAGCCTCCACTTTGTTTTCCTGGCCATTTATTAGGAATTTGATCCCCAATTTCTCCACCTAAGCCAAGCCCATTTGAGAAAATCTGGCCCTTTTCATTTAATTTCAGCCCACTAAACAAATCATAACTACTATTGTCTCTAATTTTTCGCCTTAACGTCTGACGCTTCACGTGGGTTGAAGAATCGTTTTTCTTCAAGAAATCTTCCCCTCCTTTCTGAATTTTTTTTGTCCGTAGCTGCTCACTCCCTCTGCAAATATCAAAGCATTCTTCCCGACAATTTCCGATCTCACTTGCAGCCTCGTTGCTATCCGCGTTCCGACAAACTCCCTTTGTGCCTTAGGTCGACTACCTCCAACGCACCCTGTCTCCATCTCCTCTTCCTGTAACTGGACTTTTCGACAATCCATCTTCTTCTTTTTTGGCCACCGGTGACCGACTCAGAATCTTTCCTCCGCCGCGGTTTCTGTTCATCCCCGCCTCGATTTTCTGTCACAACCCAATATGTTTCCATTCGCAGCCTCTCTATGATCCCTGTACTAATTCCATTGCCATTTTCTTCCTTGTCGTTACCCATTCTATCTTACTCGATGACCTTCGAAATTCCTTTATTCATCTTCTTCATTGCCTAGCTTCCTCATCCCTTCCCTACTTTGATATAACTCGCATGCCACAAAAGAAAGGCAAGGAAAGTAACGTACCTCAACAAAATCTTGGCCTATATATATGATCAGCCTCTCAATGTTGCCACTCCAATGAGCCGTTTCTTCTATTTTCACAGATCGTATCCAGGTCGACTTGTTCCACATAGGTACTGTTTGATTCTTCTTTTTGTTTTCTTCACTACCACCAAGTATCAATGATCGCTTCCTCAATCGTTTCTTTGCCTTCCTTCTCATCCATAGTGTTTGCCTCCTTTCCCATGCTTCCGCCTTCTCTGTTCGGTGTTTCCATTTCCACCAAGTGTTTGTCTCTGACCACCTCACCCTTAGTCGTCGGCCATGGGAATACACAGTTAGATTTGGCTTCCTCTTCCCTTCATCTTTTTCATGGTCGTTCTTCGATTCCTTCATCTTCAAGTCATTGTTCCATTTTTGTTTTTCTTCAACTTTAATTTTTTCTAGTTTCTTCTCCGCTCTTTCTTTATTCTTTTGCAGCCCTTCAGAAAGCGTTTGATGTATTGTTTTTAGCACTCCTCTCTATTCTTTTTGCCTTGCAATCCACAATCCATTTCTGCATATGCTCCCATGTGTCCATGGAGTTTCTCCCCTCTCATCCACCTCAAGTTTGCAATTAGCAGCCCATTTAAGTGCTTGCTCCCAAGTCCCTCTCTCAACTGCGTCGAGTCTTCTTCCATCTTCCTTTCATTTTCAACACCGATCCCTCCGACGTAGCAGATTCTTCCCGTCGGCAACTAACATTGTTTTCTCGTAATTCCTCTGCCAGCCTTTCGATGCTTTTGGACAACTCCAAAGTTACATCTTTAAGTTCCCTAATGTCCTTCTCATTCTTCTCCAACCTCTCCTCCATTTGTTTTTGCATCCAAGCCCGTGTCATCCCCAAGATGTTACGGCTCTGATACCAATTTGTTAGGATCCCACCTAACAAGGATTACCTCAAGGAGAAAAGATGAACTCAAGAATACTTAAAAACATCCAAACATGAAATATATATTAGAAGATCTTAATAACAAGTAACAAGTAACCCTAGCCTTTTGAAGGGTTAGACTCTCCTAAGGTTCCCTTACAAGGAAAACTTTCTCAAAATTCTTCACACCTCTCTCCAACCCCTCTCCCACTATTTATAACAAAAAGAACTAACCAACTTACCATCTATTTACTATATGACCTTACTAACAACCATTTTCATTTTCTCCTAATAATCCACTATTTTCTATCTAGGGTCCTTACACATTTCTTCATGGTGATCCTCAAGAAGGGTGTATATGGAGCAACCACTAGGGTTTGTTGCTCAGGGGAAGAATGGAAAGGCGTGTCGCCTTTGTAAATCTTTGGATGGACTAAAACATAGTCCACAGGCTTGGTTTGGAAAATTTATTAAGGTGATCGAAAGTTTTGGAATGCAAAAGAGCACGTTAGATCATTCAATCTTTTTAAAAGATCCGAGAGTGGGGTGATCCTAATCGTAGTATATGTTGATGCAATTGTGGTTGTTGGTGATGATGCTTTAGATGTCCAGTCCCTGAAGACTTTTCTCTATTGCCAATTCCAAATAAAAGATTTGAGCATGTTGAAATACCTCCTAGGAATTTGAGGTAAAAACACAGGCAATACTATTATCACAGAGAAAATATGGACTTGTTGACTGAAACATGGAAGGTAGGGCCAAGCCATGTAGTACCCCAACGATGCCTAACTTATAGCTCACAAAAGATGGAGAATTGTTGAAAGATCTTCAAAGATATAGGAGGTTAGAGGGAAAACTTAATTACCTTCCAGTGAATCGACTCGACATAGCCTATTTAGTGAGTATTATGAGCCAGTGTATGTCATGCCCTAAAGTTGATCATTCAGCTGCTTTGGAATGATTCAGTGTTATCTGAAGGCTGCTCTCGGCATGGTTTTATTATATAAGGATTATAGTCATACTAATATTGAATGTTTCTCAGATGTTAATTGGTAAAATCTAAAGAAGACAAAAGATCAACTTCAGGATATTTTGTTTTTGTTGGTGGCAATTTGATGTCTTGAAAAGTAAGAAACAAAATGTGGTGTCACATTCAAGTGCATAATAAAAAATATAGAGCAATTGCACAGTTTTTGTGTGAATTGGATATATCAAATTGATTTGGATATATCAACTTTTTTACTATTGTTGAGTTGGGATTTGAAATCACCACACCAGCAAAATTGTGGTGTGATAATCAAGCAGCACTTGATATCGCATTTAATCCGGTGTTCCATGAAGTTAATGACAATTCTATCACTGGTTCTTTTTGTTCTATATCAAGTTCAATAGCTTTTACCTCAAGTTCCTCTATACGATCATCCTCTTCCACTACTTCCAATTCCTCCCCATTTGCTTGAACAACTAACACTCTGAGTTCCTTCTGATCCTTCACCTTACATCTATGGCCTGCACAAAATTTTTCCTCACAACAAAAGCAGAGCCCTTTCTCACGTTGGCTTGAAACTCAGCATCACAAAAAGTCGTCTTGATGGTCCTTCCCGTCGATTAATTTCTGCAGCCCCTCGAAGTGTGATAGCCCTTACTGGAACAGTACCTTCTGACTTATTGTCATTGGAAACTACATGAAATTGAGTATTTAAAGAAGTAGAAACCTGGGTTTTATCATCCCCTGCACATTTTAAGTCAGATTCACCCTTATCACCTCTCGGTTCTCAATTTTCTGGGCCAATTTCATCATTTGAGCAAGCCCAACAGGTTCCCAACATTCCAATTCTGTCTTAATCCAAGGTTTCAAACCATTCATAAATGTCTCTTTATAACTGTCTTATGCAGAAAAGGCAAAGGTGCCACCAATTTATCAAAAAAAATTTGTATTATCCACTGTAGTGTCTTGTTTTATCGTTAAAAATCTGCCCAATATTGATCCCTCACGGTCTGATCGAAATCGAATAATAAGTCTTCTCTTTAAATCTTCCCAATTAACAAACGGTTCACGGTCTTCATGAGATCTATACCAATCCAAGGCTGCACCATCAAACTAATGATTGTCACTGTCATCTCTCTAACTCATTAAGTTTGTGTATCTGAAAATAACGTTCTGCTCTAAATAACCAAGAATCCGGGCAATACCCGCGAAAACGGGCATGTCAATTTTCTTGAATTTGCTTCATCCCTGCAGATTCTTCTCCTTCCAACTTGGTGTATTTTTCTTCCGATTTTCCTCCCATCACAAATGAATCACTGACATCAATCATAGTTTCTTTCTTGTTGGACGAACCTTCTGGAACTTCTTCCCATGTTGTCTTTCCCTTAATCATTCCTTAAGTATATTTCATGAAAGTTCGTTGTTGCTGCTGTTGCTGTCCAGCCTGCACACCCAGCCTTTCAATGCTCTTTGCCAACAATGAAATATCTTCCTTAATAGCTTCCTTTCTATGGGCCTTCTCTTCTTTTTAACAATGGTGTAACAGTTTGATCCATCTCTGGTCTTTACTGTTAAACTTAAATCTCTTAAGAATGATTTGGTGGGTGCACAATGGGTAACCCTAAAAAATATGAATTGTGGTGTTTAAGTTAGTTTAATCAATGATTCTTCGTTTTGTAATTTGATTTCTTTTATTTTTCTCTACTCATGAAATGTTTGCTCGACCGGTAGATTTTTGTAGGCTCCAGGAAAGTTTTTGAATTGCCTTCTGAAGGAGTGGGGTTGCAATTTTTAGCGTCCTTTTTTATGGAGCTTCTTTGAGTTTTCTTTCTTTATTTTGGATTTGTTCTTTTTCAGTTCCATCATGCTGTCTAAAGTTTTGGACTTGAAGGTTTGTCTTCATCTTCCTTCTTCTCCATCCATTTACGTCATACAGATGAGGTATATGATAATTACATCCTTGGTTTTTCATGTTTCTTCTTTTTCTAGCTTAAGAGATTGCTTGTTCTTGCAGTTCATAGTACTGCATTTTTTTGGACTGTTTCTTCAGTGTCCCCCCACATCATTTCTGTTTCCTTCATATTTTTCATATTTTTCTCTACTCATGAAATCTTCAACTTCTTCATCCAAGTATTACATAAGCATTTGGTATAATAAAATCTCTGTTCAAACAGTAGTTTGGTTGCTAACAGAGATACATACACCCATTTCAGATCCATCAGTTTCTTTCTTGAAATTTCAAAAATGTAACTTAGTTCCTTCTCCAATAGAGTCTTTTCCCTGAGTCCTCATTTCCTTCAGTCACTTATCTTCTTTTCCTCCATAGCATTATGTAAATTTTCTGGTTATTTTCACCTCCACTCTTATTTCTCCATTTGATTTGAGTTCATTCATTTCTCATTTTTGTTTTGGAATAAATCTTTGAAATATGTGTTTAAGTGTTAAGTGTAATATATATTTACGAAGGAAAATCAGCTTAGGAAGGATTAATGACATGGGGTGCACGTAAATCTTAAAAACTGATGTATTTGACAAGCTTGAAAGGCTGACAATTAAAGTACAAATGGACAAACTGGTTTTTCGTGTAGAGACAAACTAGAAAATAATCATCAGTCTAAAGCTACAGTACTCAAGAGACAAAAGAGTTAAATTGAAATGTTCATAAGACCTTTTACATGTCTTCATCAACATAATACTTCAAATACAAAGCTCAGCCTCTTTTTGCCACTCCATGCATGAGTATCCCAGCCCATTAGTCATTTTTCTGCAAAACTTAAACCAGGTTATGGAAGACATATTTGAGAGTGTTTTTAGAAACTAGTTAACAAAGTTGATTTTTATAATAAATGTTTTTCCTTCCATGAGAGTTACTGATTTCAGAAACCAATCAGATGGGTTCGGAATTTGGATAGCTTTATTATGGGTAATTTGTATGATGCAGTTTCTTGTGAAAAGTATGAGGCAGTTGAAGAAGTTAAATGACTTGTGGTGTAGTAATCATTGTCAAACTCAAGTGGTTTTTAACTTAAAAAGAAAGAGGGAAAATATGAACTTAGTCCTATGCAGATTAGTGTTTTAAAGAGGAAAAATATGAACTTAGTCCCATGCAGATTAGTGTTTTAAGTCTTCTATCTAATTGTTCGTGGGATAAATGCAGTTACTTTATCAGAAACAAAGAAGAAAAGAAGGGACCACAAGAAATCAATGGTGGAATCGATCAGGCAGGGTGTGAAAATTACAAACTCAGTTTTTGTTTTCACTGTTGAGAACATGAGAAACCTCAAGTTCAAGGTATTAACCACCAATTCATCCAAAAGCTTAAGCTGTGTTGAAGGCAAATTTAATTATAATCACACAACACTCCCCTCACTTGTGGGCTTGAAATATCTGAAAGGCCCAACAAGTGGAAATTGATTTTAATTGGGGAGGAAACGACAAGAAAATATCTGAAAGGCCCAACAAGTGGAAATTGATTTTAATTGGGGAGGAAACGACAATGCAGGGCTTGAACACAGGACCTCCCTGGACCACCTGCTCTGATACCATATTAAACCACCAATTCATCCAAAAGCTTAAGCTGGTGGTTGAAGGCAATTTAATTATATATCACCAACACAAGGAACTCAGGGAGCAGCTGAAGTCAGCTAGCAGGCAAGTTCTACTTTCTGAATTCTGTATTATTTAATCTGCGTCATCATTTCAAATATTGATTAGTGATACAAATGTACTTTCTCTATGTTGTTTGGTTAGCTTCTAGATAGCACGAGAAAAGATATGAATAATAAATAGCATATTTTTAAAACTCAAAAGATAAAATCATAATGAATAGCATTCCTTAGGAGAAAGGATGAGGACACGTTGTTTCTATAAACCTAATTTTAGTTTTGCCAGTTTGAAATACTTGTGTAGTTTAGTTTAGATATATATTTAAACTAGCACGTTAAATAATAGTTTGCCCTGTTTGTGTTTGCTAAGTTTCAACTAATACTCTCAGTATTTATCTTTGTGCTTATGTGATAGATTTCTTATGCACTGTAGTGATTTGGGGTGTTTTCTTATTTTCTGCATCTTAGCTACCTTATTTGCTGCATCTTAATTGCTAACGATTTAGGGATCATAAGCCTTGTCCTCTTTGTTGAAAAAAAAAAGTGGTTGTTTGAAAGAGGAATTACTATTACTATTACGTCAAATTACATATTGAATGAAAAAGAAAATTACAATTTCTTTTAGCGCTATGTAATGGTAGTCAGGTATAGTAGTCATGCCTTTGCTCTAGCTTATATATTCATGTCTATGTTACTTTCACACTTCTATTTATTAATTTCATGAAGTCAGTGGGTTTGCAAAATGAAAGAATCGTCATCCTTTTTAAACCACTAGTCCTAATATGTTTCAAATGAATTTTCCAATTTCTTTTTGGGCTGATGTTTCCATAGCCCGTTTCTTAACAAATTGCATGCCCTCTTCCATTTTTAAGGGTGAGATACCTTTTTGTATCTTATGCCCCAAACAACATTTGTTTCTCATTCCACCCAAAATAATTGGTTATACTTGATTTGTCCAAGACGTTCGGCCTCAACATACAAAGTTGGATCCAAAGACCTTAAAATATATCTTTTTGGTTATTCTCGTGTTCTTTGAACATTCCTCCTTTTATTCCTCACCTTCTTTCTCTTCGAATATGAGTCGAGGGAGTATCAAGAGTCAAAGGATGATTTCTTTATCTACAATGTTATCTCTCCTTCTAATCCTCTTCATCTTCACGTGTGTTTACTTCTATTTGTCAACCCATCACTGAAGTCTATGATCGACGACAACCTTCTTCAATTCCATGCCCTACCCCTAAGGCTTCTTCGTCATTGGATCCAGAAATGAGTGATGATCTTCCTATTGCTCTTCGTAAAGGTAAACTTAAGTGTGCTCATCTTATTTCCTCTTCTGTTTCATATAACCATTAGTTGTCTTCTGCATGTTCTTTCATTGCATCATTAGAGTTTGTATCATTAAGCCTATTCTCATCTTGGTTGGTGTGTTGCAATGGTGGAGGAGATGATTACTTTAGATGATAATTGTACTTGGGATTTAGTTTCTCTCCCTGCACGAAAAAAGTATATCAGTTGCAAATGGGTGGTTACAATTAAAGTTAATCCTGATGGTTTTGTCGCTCAATTAAAAGTACACCTTGTAGTGAAAGGCTACGCACAAACATGGCGTTAACTATGCTGATACTTTTTCTCGAGTAGTAAAAATGACATTTGTGAGGTTGTTTATTTCACTAACTTCAATCAGTCACTGGCCTTTACATCAGCTTGATATTTTTGAAAAGGAGGTGTAATTATGAGTCAATAAAAAGGACCTGATCATGTTGAGGAAGGAGACCCAACCTTGTCTGGTTTCTCATGAGTAGATGGATGAAGGATTGTATTCCAGAGAAGTTTCGAGCAACACACCTCAGAAACCAATCAGATGGGGTTCAGAATTTGGATAGCTTTGTTGTTTCGGTTTCATCACTCGCATATTTGTTGAAAAACTTCCAGTTTGGTTCTTTTACAAGAACATCTATTGAATCAATGAACCACTCTAATTGGATCTTGGATAAAGTGAGGATTTTTTGGAAGTCTACATCTTCAATATTGAACCTCCCCTTTTCGAACTAGATACAGTAGAAAGTGTCTACCATTTTTCAACTTTTGACTTCCATTTCTGAAAAAGATGGAGTTGTAACTCCCCGGGTTTGGCGTTGCCGTCGACGTCACCGTGAGAAGGTGTGGCCGGAATGAAGAGAGAAGAGGGTGGGTGAGAGGAGAGGAGAGGTTCAATATTTGTTTCCAACTTTTTTACATCAGCTTGATATTAAAAGTGCATTTTGTTAGGATCCCACCTAATAAGGATTACCTCAAGAAGAAAAGATGAACTCAAGAATACTTAAAAAACATCCAAACATGAAATATATATTTAGAAGATCTTAATAACAAGTAACAAGTAACCCTAGCCTTTTGAGAGGGTTAAGACTCTCCTAAGGTTCCCTTACAAGGAAAACTTTCTCAAAATTCTTCACCCTCTCCAACCCCTCTCCCACTATTTATAACAAAAAGAACTAACCAACTTACCATCTATTTACTATATGACCTTACTAACAACCATTTTCATTTTCTCCTAATAATCCACTATTTTTCTATCTAGGGTCCTTACATTACTCTGCCCTTCGAAGACACCTTGTCCTCAAGGTGTGCTTACAAACTACAAACCTTGAACTCTCTACTACCATACTCCTGCCATCTCGGAAGAAATTTTATTCAGCTTTGCCTTGAAATTCTATTGGGTTGTAATAATTACACTTGCATACATCCAACCCTTTAGACTCCAAGAACTTCCCCAATCTTCATTCTTCTCACACGGAAAGTGATCCCAATTAACCAACTGCCATTCCCTGAGCCTAATTCCATGCCACTTGCATTTTAATTTGAAGCTCTTCCTCTCTAATGGGCTAAGCCCACAATTAACTTTATGACCCCATCCCCAAATCAATTTCACGGCCCATACACCATCTTTCTTAGAATTACCAATGAGCTTCAGGCAATTCCTATCCATTTTCAAGTTACATTTCAGCCACACTAACAAATGGGTCTCAATGAATTTAGCAAATTCAAGCACATTAATTTCCTTTCTTTCTTTATGAAGGCTGTATTTCTTTGTTATCATCTCATGTTTGGCCCACCATCCATATTCCAATAGGATTTCCACTTCCTTAGATAAAGCCGTCAATTTATTTTTCTTTGAGGTATAATGGGCCTCATCCCTTACTTTTGCAATCAGCCCAAAAAGCAACATTTTGGCCCACTTTTGATTAAATTCTTTCCCTAATTTCCATCCCACGTGATATACTTTAACCATTGAGGTTTGCATGTGCCAATCCTTCTCCTAGCCTCCACTTTGTTTTCCTGGCCATTTATTAGGAATTTGATCCCCAATTTCTCCACCTAAGCCAAGCCCATTTGAGAAAATCTGGCCCTTTTCATTTAATTTCAGCCCACTAAACAAATCATAACTACTATTGTCTCTAATTTTTCGCCTTAACGTCTGACGCTTCACGTGGGTTGAAGAATCGTTTTTCTTCAAGAAATCTTCCCCCTCCTTTCTGAATTTTTTTTGTCCGTAGCTGCTCACTCCCTCTGCAAATATCAAAGCATTCTTCCCGACAATTTCCGATCTCACTTGCAGCCTCGTTGCTATCCGCGTTCCGACAAACTCCCTTTGTGCCTTAGGTCGACTACCTCCAACGCACCCTGTCTCCATCTCCTCTTCCTGTAACTGGACTTTTCGACAATCCATCTTCTTCTTTTTTTGGCCACCGGTGACCGACTCAGAATCTTTCCTCCGCCGCGGTTTCTGTTCATCCCCGCCTCGATTTTCTGTCACAACCCAATATGTTTCCATTCGCCAGCCTCTCTATGATCCCTGTACTAATTCCATTGCCATTTTCTTCCTTGTCGTTACCCATTCTATCTTACTCCGATGACCTTCGAAATTCCTTTATTCATCTTCTTCATTGCCTAGCTTCCTCATCCCTTCCCTACTTTGATATAACTCGCATGCCACAAAAGAAAGGCAAGGAAAGTAACGTACCTCAACAAAATCTTGGCCTATATATATGATCAGCCTCTCAATGTTGCCACTCCAATGAGCCGTTTCTTCTATTTTCACAGATCGTATCCAGGTCGACTTGTTCCACATAGGTACTGTTTGATTCTTCTTTTTGTTTTCTTCACTACCACCAAGTATCAATGATCGCTTCCTCAATCGTTTCTTTGCCTTCCTTCTCATCCATAGTGTTTGCCTCCTTTCCCATGCTTCCGCCTTCTCTGCTCGGTGTTTCCATTTCCACCAAGTGTTTGTCTCTGACCACCCCACCCTTAGTCGTCGGCCATGGGAATACACAGTTAGATTTGGCTTCCTCTTCCCTTCATCTTTTTCATGGTCGTTCTTCGATTCCTTCATCTTCAAGTCATTGTTCCATTTTTGTTTTTCTTCAACTTTAATTTTTTCTAGTTTCTTCTCCGCTCTTTCTTTATCTCTTTGCAGCCCTTCAGAAAGCGTTTGATGTATTGTTTTAGCACTCCTCTCTATTCTTTTTGCCTTGCAATCCACAATCCATTTCTGCATATGCTCCCATGTCCATGGAGTTTCTCCCCTCTCATCCACCTCAAGTTTGCAATTAGCAGCCCATTTAAGTGCTTGCTCCCAAGTCCCTCTCTCAACTGCGGTCGAGTCTTCTTCCATCTTTCCTTTCATTTTCAACACCGATCCCTCCGACGTAGCAGATTCTTCCCGTCGGCAACTAACATTGTTTTCTCGTAATTCCTCTGCCAGCCTTTCGATGCTTTTGGACAACTCCAAAGTTACATCTTTAAGTTCCCTAATGTCCTTCTCATTCTTCTCCAACCTCTCCTCCATTTGTTTTTGCATCCAAGCCCGTGTCATCCCCAAGATGTTACGGCTCTGATACCAATTTGTTAGGATCCCACCTAACAAGGATTACCTCAAGGAGAAAAGATGAACTCAAGAATACTTAAAATACATCCAAACATGAAATATATATTAGAAGATCTTAATAACAAGTAACAAGTAACCTAGCCTTTTGAGAGGGTTAGACTCTCCTAAGGTTCCCTTACAAGGAAAACTTTCTCAAAATTCTTCACACCTCTCTCCAACCCCTCTCCCACTATTTATAACAAAAAGAACTAACCAACTTACCATCTATTTACTATATGACCTTACTAACAACCATTTTCATTTTCTCCTAATAATCCACTATTTTTCTATCTAGGGTCCTTACACATTTCTTCATGGTGATCCTCAAGAAGGGGTGTATATGGAGCAACCACTAGGGTTTGTTGCTCAGGGGAAGAATGGAAAGGCGTGTCGCCTTTGTAAATCTTTGGATGGACTAAAACATAGTCCACAGGCTTGGTTTGGAAAATTTATTAAGGTGATCGAAAGTTTTGGAATGCAAAAGAGCACGTTAGATCATTCAATCTTTTTTAAAAGATCCGAGAGTGGGGTGATCCTAATCGTAGTATATGTTGATGCAATTGTGGTTGTTGGTGATGATGCTTTAGATGTCCAGTCCCTGAAGACTTTTCTCTATTGCCAATTCCAAATAAAAGATTTGAGCATGTTGAAATACCTCCTAGGAATTTGAGGTAAAAACAGGCAAGCCTATTATCACAGAGAAAATATGGACTTGTTGACTGAAACATGGAAGGTAGGTGCCAAGCCATGTAGTACCCCAACGATGCCTAACTTATAGCTCACAAAAGATGGAGAATTGTTGAAAGATCTTCAAAGATATAGGAGGTTAGAGGGAAAACTTAATTACCTTCCAGCGAATCGACTCGACATAGCCTATTTAGTGAGTATTATGAGCCAGTGTATGTCATGCCCTAAAGTTGATCATTCAGCTGCTTTGGAATGATTCAGTGTTATCTGAAGGCTGCTCTCGGGCATGATTTTATTATATAAGGATTATAGTCATACTAATATTGAATGTTTCTCAGATGTTAATTGGTAAAATCTAAAGAAGACAAAAGATCAACTTCAGGATATTTTGTTTTTGTTGTTGGCAATTTGATGTCTTGGAAAAGTAAGAAACAAAATGTGGTGTCACGTTCAAGTGCATAATAAAAAATATAGAGCAATTGCACAGTTTTGTGTGAATTGGATATATCAAATTGATTTGGATATATCAACTTTTTGACTATTGTTGAGTTGGGATTTGAAATCACCACACCAGCAAAATTGTGGTGTGATAATCAAGCAGCACTTTGATATCGCATTTAATCCGGTGTTCCATGAAGTTAATAACAATTCTATCACTGGTTCTTTTTTGTTCTATATCAAGTTCAATAGCTTTTACCTCAAGTTTGTCTATACGATCATCCTCTTCACTACTTCCAATTCCTCCCCATTTGCTTGAACAACTAACACTCTGAGTTCCTTCTGATCCTTCACCTTACATCTATGGCCTGCACAAAATTTTTCCTCACAACAAAAGCAAAGCCCTTTCTCACGTTTGGCTTGAAACTCAGCATCACAAAAGTCGTCTTGATGGTCCTTCCCGTCGATTAATTTCTGCAGCCCTCGAAGTGTGATAGCCCTTACTGGAACAGTACCTTCTGACTTATTGTCATTGGAAACTACATGAAATTGAGTATTTAAAGACAGTAGAAACCTGGGTTTTATCATCCCCTGCACATTTTAAGTCAGATTCACCCTTATCACCTCTCGGTTCTCAATTTTCTGGGCCAATTTCATCATTTGAGCAAGCCCAACAGGTTCCCAACATTCCAATTCTGTCTTAATCCAAGGTTTCAAACCATTCATAAATGTCTCTGTTATAACTGTCTTATGCAGAAAAGGCAAAGGTGCCACCAATTTATCAAAAAATTTTTTTTGTATTATCCACTGTAGTGTCTTATTTTATCGTTAAAAATCTGCCCAATATTGATCCCTCACGGTCTGATCGAAATCAAATAATAAGTCTTCTCTTTAAATCTTCCCAATTAACAAACGGTTCACGGTCTTCATGAGATCTATACCAATCCAAGGCTGCACCATCAAAACTAATGATTGTCACTGTCATCTTCTCTAACTCATTAAGTTTGTGTATCTGAAAATAACGTTCTGCTCTAAATAACCAAGAATCCGGGCAATACCCGCGAAAACGGGCATGTCAATTTTCTTGAATTTGCTTCAATCCCCTGCAGATTCTTCTCCTTCCAACTTGGTGTATTTTTCTTCCGATTTTCCTCCCATCACAAATGAATCACTGACATCAATCAAGTTTCTTTCTTGTTGGACGAACCTTCTGGAACTTCTTCCCATGTTGTCTTTCCCTTAATCATTCCTTAAGTATATTTCATGAAAGTTCGTTGTTGCTGCTGTTGCTGTCCAAGCCTGCACACCCAGCCTTTCAATGCTCTTTGCCAACAAGGAAATATCTTCCTTAATAGCTTCCTTTCTATGGGCCTTCTTTTCTTCTTTTTAACAATGGTGTAACAGTTTGATCCATCTCTGGTCTTTACTGTTAAACTTAAATCTCTTAAGAATGATTTGGTGGGTGCACAATGGGTAACCCTAAAAAAATATGAATTGTGGTGTTTAAGTTAGTTTAATCAATGATTCTTCGTTTTGTAATTTGATTTCTTTTATTTTTTCTCTACTCATGAAATGTTTTGCTCGACCGGTAGATTTTTGTAGGCTCCAGGAAAGTTTTTGAATTGCCTTCTGAAGGAGTGGGGTTGCAATTTTTAGCGTCCTTTTTATGGAGCTTCTTTGAGTTTTTTTTTCTTTATTTTGGGATTTGTTCTTTTTCAGTTCCATCATCATGCTGTCTAAAGTTTTGGACTTGAAGGGTTTGTCTTCATCTTCCTTCTTCTCCAACCATTTACGTCATACAGATGAGGTATAGATAATTACATCCTTGGTTTTTCATGTTTCTTCTTTTTCTAGCTTAAGAGATTGCTTGTTCTTGCAGTTCATAGTACTGCATTTTTTTGGATCTGTTTCTTCAGTGTCCCCCCACATCATTTCTGTTTCCTTCATATTTCTCATATTTTTTCTCTACTCATGAAATCTTCAACTTCTTCATCCAAGTATTACATAAGCATTTGGTATAATAAAATCTCTGTTCAAACAGTAGTTTGGGTTGCTAACAGAGATACATACACCCATTTCAGATCCATCAGTTTCTTTCTTGAAATTTCAAAATGGAACTTAGTTCTTCTCCAATAGGAGTCTTTTCCCTGAGCTCATTTCCTTCAGTCACTTATCTTCTTTTCCTCCATAGCATTATTGTAAATTTTCTGGTTATTTTCACCTCCACTCTTTATTTCTCCATTTTGATTTGAGTTTCATTCATTCTCATTTTTGTTTTGGAATAAATCTTTGAAATATGTGTGTTTTAAGTGTTAAGTGTAATATATATTTACGAAGA
The DNA here is from genome assembly GCF_000004075.3 of Cucumis sativus. Taxonomy (NCBI): domain Eukaryota; kingdom Viridiplantae; phylum Streptophyta; class Magnoliopsida; order Cucurbitales; family Cucurbitaceae; genus Cucumis; species Cucumis sativus. The sequence goes on along the minus strand of NC_026655.2, from coordinate 14,299,774 downwards.
AAATCAGCTTAGAAGGATTAATGACATGGGGTGCACGTAAATCTTTAAAAATGATGTATTGACAAGCTTTGAAAGGCTGACAATTAAAAGTACAAATGGACAAACTGGTTTTTCGTGTAGAGACAAACTAGAAAATAATCATCAGTCTAAAGCTACAGTACTCAAGAGACAAAAGTTAAATTGAAATGTTCATAAGACCTTTTACATGTCTTCATCAACATAATACTTCAAATACAAAGCTCAGCCTCTTTTTTGCCACTCCATGGCATGAGTATCCCAGCCATTAGTCATTTTTCTGCAAAACTTAAACCAGGTTATGGAAGACATATTTGAGAGTGTTTTTAGAAACTAGTAACAAAGTTGATTTTTATTAATAAATGTTTTTCCTTCCATGAGAGTTACTGATTTCAGAACCAATCAGATGGGGTTCGGAATTTGGATAGCTTTATTATGGGTTAATTTGTATGATGCAGTTTCTTGTGAAAAGTATGAGGCAGTTGAAGAAGTTAAATGACTTGTGGTGGTAGTAATCATTGTCAAACTCATGTGGTTTTTAACTTAAAAAGAAAGAGGAAAATATGAACTTAGTCCTATGCAGATTAGTGTTTTAAAGAGGAAAAATATGAACTTAGTCCTATGCAGATTAGTGTTTTAAGTCTTCTATCTAATTGTTCGTGGGATAAATGCAGTTACTTTATCAAAACAAAGAAGAAAAGGAAGGGACCACAAGAAATCAATGGTGGAATCGATCAGGCAGGGTGTGGAAAATTACAACTCAGTTTTGTTTTCACTGTTGAGAACATGAGAAACCTCAAGTTCAAGGAACTCAGGGAGCAGCTGAAGTCAGCTAGCAGGCAAGTTCTACTTTCTGAATTCTGTATTATTTAATCTGCGTCATCATTTCAAATATTGATTAGTGATACAAATGTACTTTCTCTATGTTGTTTGGTTAGCTTCTAGATAGCACGAGAAAAGATATGAATAATAAATAGCATATTTTTAAAACTCAAAAGATAAAATCATAATGAATAGCATTCCTTAGGAGAAAGGATGAGGACACGTTGTTTCTATAAACCTAATTTTAGTTTTGCCAGTTTGAAATACTTGTGTAGTTTAGTTTAGATATATATTTAAACTAGCACGTTAAATAATAGTTTGCCCTGTGTTTGCTAAGTTTCAACTAATACTCTCAGTATTTATCTTTGTGCTTATGTGATAGATTTCTTATGCACTGTAGTGATTTGGGGTGTTTTCTTATTTTCTGCATCTTAGCTACCTTATTTGCTGCATCTTAATTGCTAACGATTTAGGGATCATAAGCCTTGTCCTCTTTGTTGAAAAAAAAGAGGTGTTTGAAAGAGGAATTACTATTACTATTACGTCAAATTACATATTGAATGAAAAAGAAAATTACAATTTCTTTTAGCGCTATGTAATGGTAGTCAGGTATAGTAGTCATGCCTTTGCTCTAGCTTATATATTCATGTCTATGTTACTTTCACACTTCTATTTATTAATTTCATGAAGTCAGTGGGTTTGCAAAATGAAAGAATCGTCATCCTTTTTAAACCACTAGTTCCTAATGTTTCAAATGAATTTTCCAATTTCTTTTGGGCTGATGTTTCCATAGCCCGTTTCTTAACAAATTGCATGCCCTCTTCCATTTTTAAGGGTGAGATACCTTTTTGTATCTTATGCCCCAAACAACATTTGTTTCTCATTCCACCCAAAATAATTGGTTATACTTGATTTGTCCAAGACGTTCGGCCTCAACATACAAAGTTGGATCCAAAGACCTTAAAATATATCTTTTTGGTTATTCTCGTTCTTTGAACATTCCTCCTTTTATTCCTCACCTTCTTTCTCTTCGAATATGAGTCGAGGAGTATCAAGAGTCAAAGGATGATTTCTTTATCTACAATGTTATCTCTCCTTCTAATCCTCTTTGTGGTTCATCTTCACGTGTGTTTACTTCTATTTGTCAACCCATCACTGAAGTCTATGATCGACGACAACCTTCTTCAATTCCATGCCCTACCCCTAAGGCTTCTTCGTCATTGGATCCAGAAATGAGTGATGATCTTCCTATTGCTCTTCGTAAAGGTAAACTTAAGTGTGCTCATCTTATTTCCTCTTCTGTTTCATATAACCATTAGTTGTCTTCTGCATGTTCTTTCATTGCATCATTAGAGTTTGTATCATTAAGCCTATTCTCATCTTGTTGGTGTTTGCAATGGTGGAGGAGATGATTACATTAGACGATAATTGTACTTGGGATTTAGTTTCTCTCCTGCACGAAAAAAGTATATCAGTTGCAAATGGGTGGTTACAATTAAAGTTAATCCTGATGGTTTTGTCGCTCATAAAAGTACACCTTGTAGTGAAAGGCTACGCACAAACATGGCGTTAACTATGTTGATACTTTTTCTCCAGTAGTAAAATGACATTTGTGAGGTTGTTTATTTCACTAACTTCAATCAGTCACTGGCCTTTACATCAGCTTGATATTTTTGAAAAGGAGGTGTAATTATGAGTCAATAAAAAGGACCTGATCATATTGAGGAAGGAGACCCAACCTTGTCTGGTTTCTCATGAGTAGATGGATGAAGGATTGTATTCCAGAGAAGTTTCGAGCAACACACCTCAGAAACCAATCAGATGGGGTTCAGAATTGGATAGCTTTGTTGTTTCGGTTTTCATCACTCGCATATTTGTTGAAAAAACTTCCAGTTTGGTTCTTTACAAGAACATCTATTGAATCAATGAACCACTCTAATTGGATCTTGGATAAAGTGAGGATTTTTTGGAAGTCTACATTTTCAATATTGAACCTCCCTTTTTTGAACTAGATACAGTAGAAAGTGTCTACCATTTTTCAACTTTTGACTTCCATTTCTGAAAAAGATGGAGTTGTATCCCCGGGTTGGCGTTGCCGCGACGTCACCCGTGAGAAGGTGTGGCCGGAATGAAGAGAGAAGAGGGTGGGTGAGAGGAGAGGAGAGGTTCAATATTTGTTTCCAACTTTTTTACATCAGCTTGATATTAAAAGTGCATTTTGTTAGGATCCCACCTAATAAGGATTACCTCAAGAAGAAAAGATGAACTCAAGAATACTTAAAAAACATCCAAACATGAAATATATATTAGAAGATCTTAGTAACAAGTAACAAGTAACCCTAGCCTTTTGAGAGGGTTAGACTCTCCTAAGGTTCCCTTACAAGGAAAACTTTCTCAAAATTCTTCACACTCTCTCCAACCCCTCTCCCACTATTTATAACAAAAAGACCTAACCAACTTACCATCTATTTACTATATGACCTTACTAACAACCATTTTCATTTTCTCCTAATAATTCACTATTTTTCTATCTAGGGTCCTTACATTACTCCGCCCTTCGAAGACACCTTGTCCTCAAGGTGTGCTTACAAACTACAAACCTTGAACTCTCTCTACCATACCCCTGCCATCTCGGAAGAAATTTTATTCAGCTTTGCTTGAAATTCTATTGGGTTGTAATAATTACACTTGCATGCATCCAACCCTTTAGACTCCAAGAACTTCCCCAATCTTCATTCTTCTCACACGGAAAGTGATCCCAATTAACCAACTGCCATTCCCTGAGCCTAATTCCATGCCACTTGCATTTTAATTTGAAGCTCTTCCTCTCTAATGGGCTAAGCCCACAATTAACTTTATGACCCCATCCCCAAATCAATTTCACGGCCCATACACCATCTTTCTTAGAATTACCAATGAGCTTCAGGCAATTCCTATCCATTTTCAAGTTACATTTCAGCCACACTAACAAATGGGTCTCAATGAATTTAGCAAATTCAAGCACATTAATTTCCTTTCTTTCTTTATGAAGGCTGTATTTTTTTGTTATCATCTCATGTTTGGCCCACCATCCATATTCCAATAGGATTTCCACTTCCTTAGATAAAGCCGTCAATTTATTTTTTCTTTGAGGTATAATGGGCCTCATCCCTTACTTTTTCAATCAGCCCAAAAAGCAACATTTTGGCCACTTTTGATTAAATTCTTTCCCTAATTGCCATCCCACGTGATATACTTTAACCATTGAGGTTTGCATGTGCCAATCCTTCTCCTAGCCTCCACTTTGTTTTCCTGGCCATTTATTAGGAATTTGATCCCCAATTTCTCCACCTAAGCCAAGCCCATTTGAGAAAATCTGGCCATTTTTCATTTAATTTCAGCCCATTAAACAAATCATAACTACTACTGTCTCTACGCCTTAACGTCTGACGCTTCACGTGGGTTGAAGAATCGTTTTTCTTCAAGAAATCTTCCCCCTCCTTTCTGAATTTTTTTTGTCCGTAGCTGCTCACTCCCTCTGCAAATATCAAAGCATTCTTCCCGACAATTTCCGATCTCACTTGCAGCCTCGTTGCTATCCGCGTTCCGACAAACTCCCTTTGTGCGGGTCGACTACCTCCAACGCACCCTGTCTCCATCTCCTCTTCCTGTAACTGGACTTTTCGACAATCCATCTTCTTCTTTTTTTTGGCCACCGGTGACCGACTCAGAATCTTTCCTCCGCCGCGGTTTCTGTTCATCCCCGCCTCGATTTTCTATCACAACCCAATATGTTTCCATTCACCAGCCTCTCCATGATCCCTGTACTAATTCCATTGCCATTTTCTTCCTTGTCGTTACCCATTCTATCTTACTCTGATGACCTTTGAAATTCCTTTGTTCATCTTCTTCATTGCCTAGCTTCCTCATCCCTTCCCTACTTTGATATAACTCGGACGCCACAAAAGAAAGGCAAGGAAAGTAACGTACCTCAACAAAATCTTGGCCTATATATATGATCAGCCTCTCAATGCTGCCACTCCAATGAGCCGTTTCTTCTATTTTCACAGATCGTATCCAGGTCGACTTGTTCCACATAGGTACTGTTTGATTCTTCTTTTTGTTTTCTTCACTACCACCAAGTATCAATGATCGCTTCCTCAATCGTTTCTTTGCCTTCCTTCTCATCCATAGTGTTTGCCTCCTTTCCATGCTTCCGCCTTCTCTATTCGGTGTTTCCATTTCCACCAAGTGTTTGTCTCTGACCACCTCACCCTTAGTCGTCGGCCATGGGAATACACAGTTAGATTTGGCTTCCTCTTCCCTTCATCTTTTTTCATGGTCGTTCTTCGATTCCTTCATCTTCAAGTCATTGTTCCATTTCTGTTTTTCTTCAACTTTAATTTTTTCTAGTTTCTTCTCCGCTCTTTCTTTATCTCTTTGCAGCCCTTCAGAAAGCTTTGGATGTATTGTTTTAGCACTCCTCTGTATTCTTTCTGCCTTGCAATCCACAATCCATTTCTGCATATGCTCCCATGGGCCATGTCCATGGAGTTTCTCCCCTCTCATCCACCTCAAGTTTGCAATTAGCAGCCCATTTAAGTGCTTGCTCCCAAGTCCCTCTCTCAACTGCGGTCGAGTCTTCTTCCATCTTTCCTTTCATTTTCAACACTGATCCCTCCGACGTAGCAGATTCTTACCGTCGGCAACTAACATTGTTTTCTCGTAATTCCTCTGCCAGCCTTTCGATGCTTTTGGACAACTCCAAAGTTACATCTTTAAGTTCCCTAATGTCCTTCTCATTCTTCTCCAACCTCTCCTCCATTTGTTTTTGCATCCAAGCCCGTGTCATCCCCAAGATGTTACGGCTCTGATACCAATTTGTTAGGATCCCACCTAACAAGGATTACCTCAAGGAGAAAAGATGAACTCAAGAATACTTAAAAAACATCCAAACATGAAATATATATTAGAAGATCTTAATAACAAGTAACAAGTAACAAGTAACTCTAGTCTTTTGAAAGGGTTAGACCCTCCTAAGGTTCCCTTACAAGGAAAACTTTCTCAAAATTCTTCACACCTCTCTCCAACCCCTCTCCCACTATTTATAACAAAAAGAACTAACCAACTTACCATCTATTTACTATATGACCTTACTAACAACCATTTTCATTTTCTCCTAATAATCCACTATTTTTCTATCTAGGGTCCTTACATTTCTTCATGGTGATCCTCAAGAAGGGGTGTATATGGAGCAACCACTAGGGTTTGTTGCTCAGGGGAAGAATGGAAAGGCATGGCTTCGTTTGGAAAATGTATTAAGGTGATCAAAATTTTTGGAATGCAAAAGAGCACGTTAGATCATTCAATCTTTTTTAAAAGATCCGAGAGTGGGGTGATCCTAATAGCAGTATGTGTTGATGCAATTGTGGTTGTTGGTGATGATGCTTTAGATATCCAGTCCCTCAAGACATTTCTCTATTGCCAATTCCAAATAAAAGATTTGAGCATGTTGAAATACCTCCTAGGAATTTGAGGTAAAAACAGGCAATACTATTATCACAGAGAAAATATGGAGTTGTTGACTGAAACATGGAAGGTAGGGGCTAAGCCATGTAGTACCCCAACGATGCCTAACTTATAGCTCACAAAAGATGGAGAATTGTTGAAAGATTTTGAAAGATATAGGAGGTTAGAGGGAAAACTTAATTACCTTCCAGTGACTCGACTCGACATAGCCTATTTAGTGAGTATTATGAGCCAGTGTATGTCATGCCCTAAAGTTGATCATTCAACTGCTTTGGAATGATTCAGTGTTATCTGAAGGCTGCTCTCGGGCATGGTTTTATTATATAAGGATTATAGATACTAATATTGAATGTTTCTCAGATGTTAATTGGTAAAATCTAAAGAAGACAGAAGATCAACTTCAGGATATTTTGTTTTTGTTGGTGGCAATTTGATGTCTTGGAAAAGTAAGAAACAAAATGTGGTGTCACGTTCAAGTGCATAATAAAAAATATAGAGCAATTGCACAGTTTTTGTGTGAATTGGATATATCAAATTGATTTGGATATATCAACTTTTTGACTATTGTTGAGTTGGGATTTGAAATCACCACACCAGCAAAATTGTGGTGTGATAATCAAGCAGCACTTGATATCGCATTTAATCCGGTGTTCCATGAAGTTAATAACAGTTCTATCACTGGTTCTTTTTGTTCTATATCAAGTTCAATAGCTTTTACCTCAAGTTCGTCTATACGATCATCATCTTCCACTACTTCCAATTCCTCCCCATTTGCTTGAACAACTAACACTCTGAGTTCCTTCTGATCCTTCACCTTACATCTATGGCCTGCACAAAATTTTTCCTCACAACAAAAGCAAAGCCCTTTCTCACGTTTGGCTTGAAACTCAGCATCACAAAAAGTCGTCTTGATGGTCCTTCCCGTCGATTAATTTCTGCAGCCCCTCGAAGTGTGATAGCCCTTACTGGAACAGTACCTTCATATTTCTCATTTTTTTTTTTCTACTCATGAAATCTTCATCTTCTTCATCCAAGTATTACATAAGCATTTGGTATAATAAAATCTCTGTTCAAACAGTAGTTTGGGTTGCTAACAGAGATACATACACCCATTTCAGATCCATCAGTTTCTTTCTTGAAATTTCAAAATGGTAACTTAGTTCCTTCTTCCAATAGGAGTCTTTTCCCTGAGTCCTCATTTCCTTCAGTCACTTATCTTCTTTTCCTCCATAGCATTATTGTAAATTTTCTGGTTATTTTCACCTCCACTCTTTATTTCTCCATTTTGATTTGAGTTTCATTCATTTCTCATTTTTGTTTTGGAATAAATCTTTGAAATATGTGTGTTTAAGTGTTAAGTGTAATATATATTTACGAAGGAAAATCAGCTTAGGAAGGGATTAATGACATGGGGTGCACGTAAATCTTAAAAACTGATGTAGTTGACAAGCTTGAAAGGCTGACAATTAAAGTACAAATGGACAAACTGGTCTTTCGTATAGAGACAAACTAGAAAATAATCATCAGTCTAAAGCTACAGTACTCAAGAGACAAAAGAGTTAAATTGAAATGTTCATAAGACCTTTTACATGTCTTCATCAACATAATACTTCAAATACAAAGCTCAGCCTCTTTTTTGCCACTCCATGGCATGAGTATCCCAGCCCATTAGTCATTTTTCTGCAAAACTTAAACCAGGTTATGGAAGGCATATTTGAGAGTGTTTTTAGAAACTAGTTAACAAAGTTGATTTTTATTAATAAATGTTTTTCCTTCCATGAGAGTTACTGATTTCAGAAACCAATCAGATGGGGTTCGGAATTTGGATAGCTTTATTATGGGTTAATTTGTATGACGCAGTTTCTTGTGAAAAGTATGAGGCAGTTGAAGAAGTTAAATGACTTGTGGTGGTAGTAATCATTGTCAAACTCAAGTGGTTTTTAACTTAAAAAGAAAGAGGGAAAATATGAACTTAGTCCTATGCAGATTAGTGTTTTAAAGAGGAAAAATATGAACTTAGTCCTATGCAGATTAGTGTTTTAAGTCTTCTATCTAATTGTTCGTGGGATAAATGCAGTTACTTTATCAAAAACAAAGAAGAAAAGGAAGGGACCACAAGAAATCAATGGTGGAATCGATCAGGCAGGGTGTGGAAAATTACAACTCAGTTTTTGTTTTCACTGTTGAGAACATGAGAAACCTCAAGTTCAAGGAACTCAGGGAGCAGCTGAAGTCAACTAGCAGGCAAGTTCTACTTTCTGAATTCTGTATTATTTAATCTGTGTCATCATTTCAAATATTGATTAGTGATACAAATGTACTTTCTCTATGTTGTTTGGTTAGCTTCTAGATAGCACGAGAAAAGATATGAATAATAAATAGCATATTTTTAAAACTCAAAAGATAAAATCATAATGAATAGCATTCCTTAGGAGAAAGGATGAGGACACGTTGTTTCTACAAACCTAATTTTAGTTTTGCCAGTTTGAAATACTTGTGTAGTTTAGTTTAGATATATATTTAAACTAGCACGTTAAATAATAGTTTGCCCTGTTTGTGTTTGCTAAGTTTCAACTAATACTCTCAGTATTTATCTTTGTGCTTATGTGATAGATTTCTTATGCGCTGTAGTGATTTGGGGTGTTTTCTTATTTTCTGCATCTTAGCTACCTTATTTGCTGCATCTTAATTGCTAACGATTTAGGGATCAAATAACTTATATATTTTTTTTTATAAGAATTAATTTTTTTTATGTTGTTTTGTATGCCGTAATGACGCTTTGTTTGTTTGATAGCTATGACCGTTTGGCTCAACTTTTACAACATCGCTAATCTCACAAAATAACAATTCTGACCCTATTATGTTTGGCATGAGGAATCTTGGAGGATTTATTGACCTCCTAGATAGATGGTCATTGTGCTTTGACCCACTACTATTTAAAGACTTTTAGTTTGTTCATTTCTTTGATGATTATGCCTACCCACATTGGTTCTTGCTGAAACAACATTACTTGACTTAAAGTGTATAGTACTCTATTCCCTCTGGGTTGCCACCACACATACATGTGCACACATACCCAAAGAATAAAAATATAAAGAAAGTCATCAATTTTGCATAGTTTAGCCGGTTTCAATTTTTCTCAAACCTATATAGTTGGTTGTACTTTGCTTTATATATTTTATGGACTTCCTCTGTGCATTTTGATGGGAATTTCTAACAAAAGGGTGTTTTTCTTAAGCAAATTAAAGTATTGGATTGGAGGTGGAATTTATATTTCCAAAACTATCTCATTCACCCTATCTATTGTGTTGTAGTGGTGAGGACTTTCGTGTAACTGAAAGATGTGTTTCTTCAATGTTTATGAACAACCAGTAATATATCATGTTCATCATCATCTGTGGAAAAGTTTTCAATATGTGAGTGCCTGCCAGAGAACTCCTTGGAAAATCATGATTCATTTCTTGTGAGAGACTAGAATGCAAGTCTTATCCTGAATAGACATGTTGGAGTTGAAAAAACATCCAATTATTTTTCTCGAAGCAATGAAGTCAATATGATGAATTCTCAGTATGAGAGTAGTCTTTTCTCAAGTTCTTTATCAAATATATTTACTAGGAAGTGTAAGTTTCTTGATTCTTTCCTCACATATTTGTACCTAATAAGGATATGAACTTTCAAATAAGTTCTAAATGAGCCAGATTATAGCAAATGGTTTTAGCCAAGGGAAACGACATATTGACTTTTTTCACTAGATGGATTGACTATAGCAAATGGTTTGATCTTCCTCCCACACCCACACCCATACCTCTGTGATGCCCAAGTTCTTTAATATTTCCTTGTTGCTATCTTAGATGATGTATAATGTTTATTATTATTTTTTTATGTATGTTACATTGCATGTGCTTTCTTTTTTTCTAATTATCTCGTGGCTTGCACAAACATTGGCTATTTAAATCCATTAGAGGTGAAATGATGTCGTTGATGGTGAAGTCTAAGACAGAAGATTCTGTCTTATGTGAAGTTATTGATGGAGGAGAGCTCAAGTCCATGAGACATTTAAATGTTCGAGGAAAAAGTGCTACACTTCCTTCAATTATTGGTTGGATTGAATAAGCATATCCTATAGATTTCACCTTTTCGTGAAGTTTCTTCTTTTCGGAATTTTTCTATAAGTAAATTTATTTTTTTGTTTGTGACTCAATGAATTTGTTGTCTGCTTCTTGCTGAGAAGGATTTTGATGATATTAAATTTGGAGTGACAACAAAGTAGTTCATGAGTTGAAATATCTCAAGAGTAAATAGCATCAGATCTTTATGTTGTGCTTATAAAGACAATTTGGATGTTGCATTTTTGCTAGTCTGTTCTACTACAAACTTATTAACTTATCTGACTCTACAGGCTGTGATGCTGATATTAATGTGATTGTAAATATAGAAAGTGTATACTCCATACCAAATTTGCATTCAATTATTACAGCTTCTGATGGGGTAATTGTTTGAATTTTTTTACAGCTTCGTTAATGTTGAATTTCATTCAAAGGTTTTCAATTTTGTTGGTAGTCTCGAGCTTTGTTGCTAATTGAAGAACATTATTTATTTTCATTTTAGGCAATGGTTACCAGAGGTGATCTTGGTGCATAACTTTTTGAGGTTCCTCCTGCAGGTAGTTAACTTTTTCAATAATAATAATATTAAAAAAAGAAGCTATCTTTTGGGTACCCCTTTTCTAATTATCTTAAATTCATGTATTTTTTAAGCTTATGCAAAATTTGGAAGTTTTAGTTTCATGTTTAGATCTATATACATGTTGGGACGAATCAAAATGAAATTCAGCATTTGGGTTGTTTGCTTTTGACTAGTTCAGATGTGGTGTGATTTAGCTTGTTTGGCTCAATGAAAAGATTATTAAGAACTTGTTTAATCAAGTTGGTTTTCTGTTGTTGCTGTTGGTTTCAATTAATTTAATAGCATGAGACTTTCTCTTTCTTTAGGTATGCTCCATGTTTTGTTGACTATGTTGAAAAGCTACCAACTTAAAGCTTCTAAAACCTATCTATCTTGAGTTTAGACTTGTTTCATCTTTTTTCATATTGATAATTCTAATATTTAGGCTTTGTGATATTAATAATCCAGACTTGTTCCAATTTCTTGTTCTATATTTATTAGTGGTTGGTTGAATTCAAGTATAGTATTGAAGTCTAGTTAGGGTGGTATTAAAGAGCTATGATTTAAATTAAAATTCCACTTTAAACTATGTACTTCTTAGGAGTTATAGTTCTTATCAATGCTTTTATCAAATCTCACTGTGGCTGCTTGTGATGTTGGTCTTCGGTCACATGAGATAAAGTTGGAATGGGGCATGGGCTTAGCTAAAAATCGAGAAGTAGAAGCTGAACTTATGGAGTTAGAACTCGAGAAAGATAGACCATTTGCACGGTCAAGGTAAAACTGAGCACTCTTAGTTTTCAATTTTATTTATACTCTTACCGGTGTGTCACTCTAATAGCTACACGTTGAATGGTTTAGGAAATGATACTCTCCAGTTTAATGTTTATTATCTTCTTTATCCTCTTTCCTTTTACAATTGAAGAACTTTTGGACTATTGTCTTGGCCATACAGATAATTTTCCACAAAATTTTGTTGTTTTTATTTGTTGAGTGGTGCTACTTTTTCAAACTTTTATTATTTTATCATGGATTAGATTTAACAATGTTTATAATATAATTTGTTTTCATTTTTCATCCTGATTGGTGGTTAGCCTCAATCCTCTGTAGTCCTCGAACCCCTAACCCTGAACCTCGAACCCCAAAACCACAAACCTGAAACCCCAAAACCACAAACCTCGAAACCTCGAAAAGTCTAAACCTCGAAACCTAAAACCCCTAACCCAACCCCCAAACCCAAAAACCCAAAATCCCCAAAAGCCCGAAACCTAAAACTTGAAACCCCAAACGCTCTACCCAGAAACCCGAAATCACGAACCCCAAACCGATCCAAGCACCCTAAACCTTGAAACCTAAAACACTAAACCTTAAACCCCTAAAAACCTAAAGCCGTAAATCATAAATCCTAAAATCTTAAACACTAAACCTTAAAGTACCCTTAACCCCGAACCCCGTACCTCGAACCTTGAACACGAAACTTGAAACCCCAAAACCATAAACCTCGAAACCTCGAAAAGTCTAAACCTCGAAACCTAAAAACCCCTAACCCAACCCCCAAACCCAAAATCCCAGAAACCCCAAAACCTCGAAACCTAAAACCTTAAACCCCAAACGCTCTACTCAGAAACCCGAAATCACGAACCCCAAACTGATCCATGCACCCTAAAACACTAAACCTTAAACCCCTAAACACCTAAAGCCGTAAACCATAAATCCTAAACTTTAACCCCTAAACCACGAACCCTAAAGTACCCCAAACCACGAACCCTGAACCCCAAACCCAAATCCCCAATCTCGAAACTAGAACCCTAAAATCCTAAACACTAAACCTTAAAGTAGCCTTAACCTCGAACCTCAAACCTTGAACCCTGAACACGAAACCTGAAACCCCAAAACCACAAACCTCGAAACCCAACCCCCTAACCTCCAAACCTCCAAACCCCCAACCCCCAACCCCAAAACCCCTAATCCCTGAACTCGAAATCTGAAACCTGTAATCCTAACTTCAAACTTTGTTGGTGGAGATAACAATTTCTATTAGTTAGGGAATATCTATGCATTTTGTATTATGGATTGGTTTGAAATTTTGAGTTTCTTATTATATGATTCGAATTACATGCATTTTGGGTATTAAACTTTGATTAATATTGGTCATCGTCTCAGAATCTAATAACACACAACCCTAGAACTCTAACCTAAACCTTATTATGAAACCCCAAACGCTCCCACCCCGAATCTTGAAATCCCGAACTCCGAACCGATCCATGCACCCTAAACCCTAAACCCCTAAACCCCTAAAATCGTAAACCATAAATCCTAAACTTTAACTCACTAAACCGTAAACCCCACAGTATACCCCAACCCACAAACCCCAAACCCCAATCCCCAATCCCGAAATCCAAACCCAAAATACTAAACACTAATCCCTAAAGTACCCTTAACCCCTAACCCCGAACCCTGAACCCCGAACTCTGAAACTCGAACCTCGAATCTCAAACCTCGAACTTCAAAACCTATAACCCCAAAACCACAAACCTCAAAACCTCGAAAAGTTTGAACCTCGAAACCAAAACCCCTAAACCCAAACCCCAAACCTTCCAACCTCCTATCCCCCAAACCTCCAACCCCCCAACCCCCAACCCCCAAAACCCCAAAACGTCGAAACCTTGAAAAGTCTAAACCTCGAAACCCAACCCCTAACCCCTCAAACCTTCCAACCCCTAACCCCTAAACCTTCAAAACCCCAACCCTAAACCTCGAAACCCAAAACCCTTAAACCCAACCCTCAAACCCTCCAACCCTCAACTCCCAAACTTCCAAACCCTCCAACCCTCCAAACCCTCCAAAATTGAGCTTCTTATTATGGGTATCAAACTTTGATTAATATTGGTCATCGTCTCAAAATCTAATAACACACAACCCTATAACTCTAACCTAAATCCTAAACCCTAAACCCTGAAATCCCAAACGCCACACCCCGAATCCTGAAATCACGAATCCCAAACCGATCCATGCACCTAAAACCTTAAACCTTAAACCCTCAAAAACCTAAACCATAAACCATAAATCCTAAACTTTAACACCTAATCCATAAACCCCAAAGTACCCCAAACCACGAACTCCGAACCCCAAACCCTTATCCTGAAATCCAAACCCAAAATCCTAAAAACTAAACCCTAAAGTACCCTTAATTTCAAATCCCGAATCCTGAACCCCGTACCTCGAACCTTGAACCTCGAACCCTGAACTCGAAATCGAAAACCCCAAAACCACAAACCTTGAAACCTCGAAGAGTCTAAACCTCGAAACCCAAAACCCCTAAACCCAACCCTCAAACCCTCCAACCCTCAACTCCCAAACTTCCAAACCCTAAAACCTTGAAACCACTAAACCCAACCCCTCAAACCTTCCAACCTCCAAACCTCTAAACCTGTAATCCTAACTTCAAACTTTATTGGTGGAGATAATAATTTCTATTATTTAGGGAATATTTAAGCACTTTGTATTATGGATTGGTTTGAAAGTTGGAGTTTCTTATTATGATTCGAATTACATGCATTTTGGGTATCAAACTTTGATTAATACTAGTCATCGTCTTGGAATCTAAGTACACACAGCCCTAAAACTCTACCCTAAACCCTAAACCCTAAAGTACCGCAAACCACGAACCCCAAACCCTAATCTCGAAACCCGAACCCTAAAATCTTAAACACTAAACCTTAAAGTACCCTTAACCCCGAACCCCGTACCTCGAACCCTGAACACGAAACTTGAAACCCCAAAACCACAAACCTCGAAACCTCGAAAAGTCTAAACCTCGAAACCTAAAACCCCTAACCCAACCCCCAAACCCAAAATCCCGAAAACCCCAAAACCCTGAAACCTAAAACTTGAAACCCCAAACGCTCTACCCTAAACCCGAAATCACGAACCCCAAACCGATCCAAGCACCCTAAACCTTGAAACCTAAAACACTAAACCTTAAACCCCTAAAAACCTAAAGCCGTAAATCATAAATCCTAAACTTTAACCCCTTAACCATAAACCCTAAAGTACCCCAAACCACGAACCCTGAACCCCAAATCCCCAATCTCGAAACCAGAACCCTAAAATCCTAAACACTAAACCCTAAAGTACCCTTAACCCCAAACCTCGAACCTCGAACCCTGAACACAAAACATGAAACCCCAAAACCCCAAACCTCGAAACCCAGCCCCCAAACCTCTAAACCTCCAAACCCCCAACCACCAACCCCAAAACCCTGAAACTCGAAATCTGAAACCTGTAATCCTAACTTCAAACTTTGTTGGTGGAGATAACAATTTCTATTAGTTAGGGAATATCTATGCATTTTGTATTATGGATTGGTTTGAAATTTTGAGTTTCTTATTATGATTCGAATTACATGCATTTTGGGTATCAAACTTTGATTAATATTGGTCATCGTCTCGAAAGCTAATAACACACAACTCTATAACTCTAACCTAAACCTTAAACTATGAAACCCCAAATGCGCCACCCCGAATCTTGAAATCACGAACTCCGAACCGATCCATGCACCCTAAACCGTAAACCCCTAAACCCCTAAATCCGTAAACCATAAATCCTAAACTTTAACCCCAAAGTACCCCAACCCACAAACCCCAAACCCCAATCCCCAATCCCGAAATCCAAACCCAAAATCCTAAACACTAAACCCTAAAGTACCCTTAACCCCTAACCCCAAACCCTTAACCGCGAACCCCAAAACTCGAACCTCGAACCTCACAAACCTCAAACCTCGAAACCTATAACCCCAAAACCACAAACCTCAAAACCTCGAAAAGTTTGAACCTCGAAACCAAAACGCCTAAACCCAGACCCCAAACCTTGCAACCTTCCAACCTCCCATCCCCCAAACACCAAACCCCCAACCCTCAACCCCCAACCCCCAAAACCCCAAAACGTCGAAACCTCAAAAAGTCTAAACCTCGAAACCCAACCCCCAACCCCTCATACCTTCCAACCCCTAACCCCTAACCCCTCCCTAAGAGTTCACACTGTGAGGTCCATGCAGGGCTTTGTGTCGTGCATAGGAGCGGACTCCTTTCGGAGAGTGTTTGCATGGATCAAAATCAAGGTGAATAGGGGAAGTAGTTCATAGTAAGTGGGTGAGGGATATGTGGTAGCACATCCCACGGTCTCTTCCATTAGGTTGCACCGTGAGATTTCTATAATATGCCTACTTGTCTGCGTTGGAGCGACGTTCCCTTCGGAGGGTTGTATTATAGGATTCGGAACACCGCCCTAACCCTAAGCCCTAAAAGCCCAAAGCGCCCTAAAAGCCCTAAGCTCTAAGCCCTAAAAGCCCTAAGCCCTAAGCCCTAAGCCCTAAAAGCCCTAAAAGCCCAAGCCCTAAGTAATTAAAAGCCCAAGCCCTAAGCAATAAAAGCCCTAACTTTAAGCCCTGAGCCCTAAGCACTAAGCCGTAAGCTGTAAGCCGTAAGCCCAAAAGCCCAAAAAGCCCTAAACCCTAAAAGACCTAAGCCCTAAAAGCCCTAAAAGGCCTAAGCCCTAAGCCCTAAGCGCCTAGTCGTAAAAGCCGTAAAAGTCGTAAAAGCCCAAACCCTAAAAGCCCAAGCCCTAAGCCCTAAAACCTAAAAGCCCAAAGCGGAAGCCCTAAAACCCCAATCCCTAAGCCCTAAAACGTAAAAGCCCTAAAAGCCCTATAAGCCCTAAGCCCTAAGCCCTAAGCCCTAAAAGCCCTAAGCCCTAAAAGACTTATGTCCTAAAAGCCCTATGTCGTAAGCCCTAAAAGCCTAAAAGCCCTAAGCCCTAAGCCCTAAGCGCTAAGCCCTAAAAGCCCTAAAAGCCCAATGCCCAAGCGCTAAACCCTAAAAGCCCTAAAAGTTCTAAAAGCCCAAAGCCCAAAGCCCTAAACCCTAAACCCTAAACGCCATAAAAACCCTAAAAACCCTAAAAGTCCTAAAAGCAGAAAGCCCAAGCCATAAAAGCCCAAGTCCTAAGTCCTTAACCCTAAAACCTAAAAGCCCAAAGCCCAAGCCCTAAGCCCTGAGGCCTAAAACCTAAAAGCTCTAAGCGCAGTAAAAGCCCAAAAAGCCCTAGAACCCCTAAAAGCCCAAGCCTTAAAAGCCCAGGCCCTAAGCCAAAAGCCCTAAGCTTTAAAAGCCCCAAAAGCCTTAAAAGCCCCAAAAGCCCTAAAAGCCCTAAGCCTTAAAAGCCCTAAACCGTAAGCCCTAAAAGCCCTAAGCCCTAAACGCCCTAAAAGCCCTAAAAGCCCTAAAAGCCGCCAAACCCTAAGCAATAAAAGCCCGAGCCCTAAGCATTAAAAGCTCTAAGCCCTAAGCCCTAAAAGCCCTAAAAACCATATGCCCTAAAAGCCCTAAGCCCTAAGCCCTAAGCCTTAAGCCCCCTAAAAGGCCAAAGCCAGAGTCCTAAAAGTCATAAACCCAAGCCCTAGGCCATAAGCTCTGAGGCCTGAACCCTGAGGCCTGAGACCTGAGCCCTGATTCTTGAGGCCTGAGGCCTGAGCCCTGAGGCCTAAGCCCTAAAAGCCCAAAGCCCAAAGCGCCGTAAAAGCCATAAGCCCAAGCCCTAAAAGGCGTAAGCCCTATGCCCTAAGCCCAAGCTCTAAAACCTAAAAGCCCTAAGCGCCCTAAAAGCCCTAAAAGTCCTAAAAGCCCAAAGCCCAAGCCCTAAAAGCCCTAAGCCCTAAGCCCTAAGCCCTAAGCCCTAAGCCCTAAGCCCTAAGCCCTAAACCCTAAACCCTAAACCCTCAGCCCAAATCCCTAAACCCTAAAAGCCCTAAGCCCTAAAAGACCTAAAAGCCCTAAGCCCTAAGCCCAAGCCCTAAAACCCCTAAAAGCCCGAAAATCCCTCAGCCCTAAGCCCTAAGCCCTAAACCCTAAACCCTAAACCCTCAGCCCAAATCCCTAAACCCTAAAAGCCCTAAGCCCTAAAAGACCTAAAAGCCCTAAGCCCTAAGCCCAAGCCCTAAAACCCCTAAAAGCCCGAAAATCCCTCAGCCCTAAGCCCTAAAAGCCCTAAAAACCCTAAAAGCCCTAAAAGCCAAAGCCCTAAGAGCTCTAAAAGCCTTAAAAGCCCAAGCCCTAAGCAATAAAAGCCCAAGCCCTAAGCAGACCTAAAAAGCCCTAAGCCCTAAGCCCTAAGCCCTAAGCTCTAAAAGCCCTAGAAGCCCTAGAAGCCCTAAAAGCCCCAAGCCTTAAAAGCCATAAGCCCTAAAAGCCATAAGCCCTAAGCGCCCTAAAAGGCCTAAGCCCAACCCCTAAAAGGCCTAAGCTCTAAGCCCTAAAAGCCCAAAGCCCAAGCCCTAATACCTAAAAGCCCTATGTGCCCTAAAAGTCCTAAAAGCCCAAAGCCCAAGCTCTAAAAGTCCAAGCCCTAAGCCCTAAACCTTAAAACCTAAAAGCCAAAGCCCAAGCCCTAAAAAGTCCAAGCCCAAGCCCTGAGCCCTAAAACCTAAAAGCCCTAAGCCCTGAGCCCTGAAATCTAAAAGCCCTAAGCGCCCTAAAAGCCCAAGCCCTAAGCCAAAAGCCCTAAGCTCTAAAAAGGCCCTAAAAGCCCTAAAAGCCCTAAGCCCTAAACGTCCTAAAAGCCCTAAAAGCCCTAAAAGCCCTAAGCCCTAAGCCCTAAAAGCCCTAAGCCCTAAAACCCCAAGGCCCCAAGCCCTCAAGCCCTAAAACCCTAAACCCCAAACCCCTTGTAACCTAGTTTCTTCAAGGAAGCTTGCTTGCAAAGATCCCAAGTTTGGTTATATTTCATTTCCTTTTATTCCTACAAAAAGAAAACAAGAATTTCCATCGAATTTTATTAAATAGGTTAAACTAAAAATTTTAGAAAAATGAGCAGAATTTTTAAGCCTAATATCACTTGAATTCTAAAAACAACCTAATAAATATTCAATACAAGTTCATAAGTCATAACCTAGCAAAAAGTTCAAATTTTTGGAAAAGACACTCCAAAACCCAAAATGTCAAGTGTCTAAGTGCAACGAACTTAGTTTTATACAAACCTAACAAGTATTCAAAACACGTATAAGCTTTCAAACAACCTAACAACGCTTAAGTGTAAGTTTATAACTCATAACTTACCAAAAATTTCAAAAAGTGTGAAAAAAAATCTTTCAAGACTCAAAATGGTAACCATGGCTTACGTGTAGGTTCGTAACTCATAACCTACGAAAAAAGTTCAAATAGTGTGAAAAAAGCACTACAAGGCCCAAAATGGCTACCAAGTATGTAAGTGCAACAAACTTAGTTCAAACCAACCTAAAACATGCTCAAAACGTGTCTAGGTATTACTTGAGTTTTCAAAACAACATAGCAAATCCTGAGTGTAAGTTCGTAACTCATAATCTACCAAAAAGGTTGAAAAAAGCATTTTAAGACAAAAAATGACAACCAAGTGCAACAAACTCAATCTAACCTAAAATGTATTCAAAACGTGTGTAAATATCACTTAAACTTTCAAAACGACCAAACAATGCTTAAGTGTTAGTTTGTAACTCACAACCTACCAAAATTTCAAAAAGTGTAAAAAAAGCACTTCAAGTCCCAAAACGGCAACGAAGTATGTAAGTGCAACGGACTTAGTTTTATACAAACCTAACAAGTATTCAAAACACGTATAAGCTTTCAAACAACCTAACAACACTTAAGTGTAAGTTTATAACTCATAACTTACCAAAAATTTCAAAAAGTGTGAAAAGAAATCTTTCAAGACTCAAAATGGCAACCATGACTGTATGTAAAACTAACTTAGTTTGTAACAACCTAAAAGGTGTTCAAAAAATGTTTAAGTATCACTCGAACTCTAAAAACGACTTAATAATGCTTTAGTGTTACTTCATAACTCATAACCTACCAAAAAGTTCAAAAAATGTAGAAAAATCACTCCAAAATCCAAAATGGCAACCAAGTGTGTAGGTGCAACAAACTTAGTCTCAACTTTAAAATTAGTGTGAGTTGGGAAATGTATTAACTCAAGCATGATGTACAAACTTGAAACGACTTAAATATTTATTCACCATCACATAAAAACAGTAATTAAATATAGGTAACATGTGTAAATAAAGGGAGAATCACCTTTCTAGCAGTAGCTTTAGAGTAAGACCAAACACCATCCTCCTACTTGTAAATCTGCTCGGTTGTCTACTTTGTTCTACACTCGTCATTTCACCGTCTCAGGCCATCCATTGAAGTGGCCACCCAGCGTTGGCATACAAGAGTATGTCTCAGCCTGTTAACAAATACCACTAAAACTAAGCAAGACAAAGAAAATTTTTTTCAAAAAATTACCTAACTTTTAGGTCTTCATTCACACCTTTAAGTTCTTCTATCTTCTCCTTCAACTCTTTGACAGATTGCTGAAATTATGTGTTTCTGCAATGTTTACCAGAACATGAAAGATTCCTTACGAAAAATAAATACCATGAAGAAATAGTAAAACATTCAATACAAGAAGAAAAAAGTTCACTTGAAAACGAACTAAAACAGTATCACTTGAACAAAATGTGTCTAAGTATCACTTGAACTTTCAAAACGACCTAAAACAGCTTACGTGTAGGTTCGTAACTCATAACCGACGAAAAAAGTTCAAATAGTGTGACAAAAGCAATACAAGGCCCAAAATGGCTACCAAGTGTGTAAGTGCAACAAACTTAGTTCAAACCAACCTCAAACGTGCTCAAAACGTGTCTAGGTATTACTGAGTTTTCAAAACGACCTAGCAAATCCTAAGTGTAAGTTCGTAACTCATAATCTACCAAAAAGGTTGAAAAGAGCATTTCAAGACCAAAAATGACAACCAAGTGCAACAAACTCAATCAAACCTAAAATGTATTCAAAACATGTGTAAGTATCACTTCAACTTTCAAAACGACCAAACAATGCTTAAGTGTAAGTTTGTAACTCACAACCTACCAAAATTTCGAAAAGTGTAAAAAAAGAACTTCAAGACCCAAAACGGCAACGAAGTATGTAAGTGCAACGAACTTAGTTTCAAGTACTCCTAAAAAGAGTGCAAAACGTGTCTAAGATTTCAAACCGACCAAACAATACTCAAGCATAAGTTCGTAACTCACAACCTAAAAAAATTTCAAAAAGTGTGAAAAAAAGCACTTCAAGACCCAACATTTCAATCAAATGTGTAAGTGCAACAAGCTTAGTTTCAAACCAACGTAAAATGTGTTTAAAACGATCTAACAATGCTTAAGTGTAAGTTCGTAACTCACAAACTAACAAAAAGTTTAACATGCGTGAAAAATGCAATTTGAGACCTAAAATGGCAACCAAGTATGCAAGTGAAACAAACTTAGTCTTAAACAAATCTAAAAAAATTTCAAACCGTGTTTAAGTATCACTTGAACTTTCAGAACGACCTAAGAATGTTTATTTGTAAGTTCGTCACTCATAACCTACCAAAAAGTTCAAGAAGCATGGAAAAAAAAGGAAACACTACAGGACCCAAAATGGCAACCAAGTGCGCAAATGCAACAAACTTAGTTCCAAACCAACCTAAAAAGTGGTCAAGGCATGTCTAAGTATCACTTGGACTTTCAAAACGACCTAACAAAGTTTAAGTGTAAGTTGGTAACCCATAGCCTACCAAAAAGTTCAAAAAGTGGGAAAAGGGCACTTCAAGAGCGAAAATGGCAACCAATTGGATAAGGTCAACAAACTTAGTTTCAAACCATCCTAAAACGATTTCAAAACGTGTCTAAGTATCACTTGAACTTTCAAAACGACCTACAACAGCTTACGTGTAGGTTCGTAACTCATAACCTACGAAAAAAGTTCAAATAGTGTGAAAAAAGCACTACAAGACCCAAAATGGCTACCAAGTGTAAGTTGTCTAACTCATAACCTACCAAGCAAATCCTAAGTGTAAGTTCGTAACTCATAATCTACCAAAAAGGTTGAAAAGAGCATTTCAAGACCAAAAATGACAACCAAGTGTGTAAGTGCAACAAACTCAATCAAGCCTAAAATATATTCAAAACGTGTGTAAGTATCACTTGAATTTTAAAAACGACCCAACAATGCTTAAGTGTAAGTTTCTAACTCAGAACCTACCAAAATTTCAAAAAGTGTGAAAAAAGTACTTCAAGACCCAACATGTCAATAAAATGTGTTTAAAACTTAGTTTCAAACCGACCTAAAACGAGTTCCAAACGTGTCTAAGTATCACTTGAACTTTCAAAACGACCTAAAAAAGCTTACGTGTAGGTCCGTAACTCATAACTTACGAAAAAAGTTCAAATATTGTGAAAAAAGCACTACAATACCCAAAATGGCAACCAAGTGTGTAAGTGCAACAAACTTAGTTCAAACCAACCTAAAACATGCTCAAAACATGTCTATGTATTACTTGAGTTTTCAAAACGACCAAGCTAATCCTAACTGTAAGTTCCTAACTCATAATCTACCAAAAAGGTTGAAAAATGCATTTCAAGACCAAAAATGATAACCAAGTCTGTAAGTGCAACAAACTCAATCTCACCTAAAATGTATTCAAAACGTGTGTAAGTATCACTTGAATTTTCAAAACGACCAAGCATTGCTTAAGTGTAAGTTTGTAACTCACAAGCTACCAAAATTTCAAAAAGTGTGAAAAAAGTACTTCAAGACCCAACATGTCAATCAAATGTGTTTAAAACTGAGTTTCAAACATACCTAAAATGAGTTCAAAACGTGTCTAAGTTTCACAGGAACTTTCAAAACGACCTAAAAAAGCTTACGTGTAGGTTTGTAACTCATAACCTACGAAAAAAGTTCAAATACTGTGAAAAAAGCACTACAAGACCCAAAATGGCAACCAAGTGTGGAAGTGCAACAAACTTAGTTGAAACCAACCTAAAACGTGCTCAAAACGTGTTTATGTATTACTTGAGTTTTCAAAACAACCAAGCAATGCTTAAGTGTAAGTTTGTAACTCACAACCTACCGAAAAAAGTACTTCAAGACCCAACATATAAATCAAATGTGTTTAAAACTTAGTTTCAAACCAACCTAAAACGAGTTCAAAACGTGTCTAAGTTTCACTGGAACTTTCAAAACGACCTAAAACATCTTACGTGTAGGTTCGTATTTCATAACTTACGAAAAAAGTTCAAATAGTGTGGAAAAAGCACTACAAGACCCAAAATGGCAACCAAATGTGTAAGCGCAACAAACTTAGTTCAAACCAACCTAAAACGTGCTCAAAACGTGTCTAGGTATTACTTGAGTTTTCAAAACGACCAAGCAAATCCTAAGTGTAAGTTCGTAACTCATAATCTACCAAAAAGGTTGAAAAAAGCATTTCAAGACCAAAAATGACGACCAAGTGTGTAAGTGCAACAAACTCAATCTCACCTAAAATGTATTCAAAACGTGTGTAAGTATCACTTGAATTTTCAAAACGACCAAGCAATGCTTAAGTGTAACTTTGTAACTCACAACCTACCAAAATTTCAAAAAGTGTGAAAAAAGCACTTCAAGACCCAACATGTCAATCAAATGTGTTTAAAACTTAGTTTCAAACATACCTAAAACGAGTTCAAAACGTGTCTAAGTATCATTGAACTTTCAAAACGACCTAAAAAAGCTTACGTGTAGTTTCGTAACTCATAAGCTACGAAAAAAGTTCAAATAGTGTGAAAAAAGCACTAGAAGACCCAAAATGGCAACCAAGTGTGTAAGTGCAACAAACTTAGTTCAAACCAACCTAAAACATGCTCAAAACGTGTTTATGTATTACTTGAGTTTTCAAAACGACCAAGCAAATCCTAAGTGTAAGTTCCTAACTCATAATCTACCAAAAAGGTTGGAAAAAAGCATTTCAAGACAAAAAATGACAACCAAGTGTGTAACTGCAACAAACTCAATCTCAGCTAAAATGTATTCAGAACGTGTGTAAGTATCACTTGAATTTTCAAAACGACCAAGCAATGCTTAAGTGTAAGTTTGTAACTCACAACCTACCAAAATTTCAAAAAGTGTGAAAAAAGTACTTCAAGACCCAACATGTCAATCAAATGTGTTTAAAACTTAGTTTCAAACCAACCTAAAACGAGTTCAAAACGTGTCTAACTTTCACAGGAACTTTCAAAACGACCTAAAACAGCTTACATGTAGGTTCGTAACTCATAACTTACGAAAAAAGTTCAAATAGTGTGAAAAAAACACTACAAGACCCAAAATGCCAACCAAGTGTGTAAGTGCAACAAACTTAATTCAAACCAACCTAAAACGTGCTCAACACGTGTCTAGGTATTACTTGAGTTTTCAAAACGACCTAGCAAATCCTAAGTGTAAGTTCGTAACTTGTAATCTACCAAAAAGGTTGAAAAAAGCATTTCAAGACAAAAAATGACAACCAAGTGCAACAAACTCAATCTAACCTAAAATGTAGTCAAAACGTGTGTAAGTATCACTTGAATTTTCAAAACGACCAACCAATGCTTAAGTGTAAGTTTGTAACTCACAACCTACCAAAATTTCAAAAAGTGTGAAAAAAGTACTTCAAGACCCAACATGTCAATCAAATATGTTTAAAACTTAGTTTCAATCCAACCTAAAACGAGTTCAAAACGTGTCTAAGTTTCACTGGAACTTTCAAATGACCTAAAACAGCTTAGGTGTAGGTTCGTAACTCATAACCTACGAAAAAAGTTCAAATAGTGTGAAAAAAGCACTACAATACCCAAAATGGCAACCAAGTGTGTAAGTGCAACAAACTTAGTTCAAACCAACCTAAAACGTGCTCAAAACGTGTCTAGGTATTACTTGAGTTTTCAAAACGATCTAGCAAATTCTAAGTGTAAGTTCGTAACTCATAATCTACCAAAAAGGTTGAAAAAAGCATTTCAAGACAAAAAATGACAACCAAGTGCAACAAACTCAATCTAACCTAAAATGTAGTCAAAAACGTGTGTAAGTATCACTTGAATTTTCAAAACGACCAACCAATGCTTAAGTGTAAGTTTGTAACTCACAACCTACCAAAATTTCAAAAAGTGTGAAAAAAGTACTTCAAGAGCCCAACATGTCAATCAAATATGTTTAAAACTTAGTTTCAATCCAACCTAAAACGAGTTCAAAACGTGTCTAAGTTTCACTGGAACTTTCAAAATGACCTAAAACAGCTTAGGTGTAGGTTCGTAACTCATAACCTACGAAAAAAGTTCAAATAGTGTGAAAAAAGCACTACAATACCCAAAATGGCAACCAAGTGTGTAAGTGCAACAAACTTAGTTCAAACCAACCTAAAACGTGCTCAAAACGTGTCTAGGTATTACTTGAGTTTTCAAAACGATCTAGCAAATTCTAAGTGTAAGTTCGTAACTCATAATCTACCAAAAACGTTGAAGAAAGCATTTCAAGACCAAAAATGACAACCAAGTGCAACAAACTCAATCTAACCTAAAATGTATTCAAAACGTGTGTAAGTATCACTTGAATTTTCAAAACGACCAAACAATGCTCAATTGTAAGTTTGTAACTTACAACCTACCAAAATTACAAAAAGTGTGAAAAAGATACTTCAATACCCAAAACGGCAACGAAGTATGTAAGTGAAATGAACTTAGTTTCAAGTCATGTTAAAAAGAGTTCAAAATGTGTCTAAGCTTTCAAACCGACCAAACAATTCTCAAGCGTAAGTTCGTAACTCACAACCTACCAAAATTTTAAGAAGTGTGAAAAAAAGCACTTCAAGACCCAACATGTCAATCAAATGTCTAAACAAACTTAGTTCCAAACAAACACAAAATGTGTTTGAAACGACCTAGCAATGCTTATGTGTAAGTTCATAACTCACAAACTAACAAAAAGTTCAAAATGAGTGAAAATACACTTTGAGACCTAAAATGGCAACCAATTATGCAAGTGAAACAAACTTAGTCTTAAACAAATCTAAAAAATGTGTTTAAAACTACTCTAAAGCACACACAAACACTCTCCATCTCACTCTCTATCTGCCCTGTTTCCAATTTAATCTGGCATTCATTTGGGGTTATTGTAGGTTCATATTTAGAAATAGTCATTCATGTTGTGATGCAAAATCCTTTTTATGTATCTAAAACTAAAATCTCGAAAATCATCTTGGACATACAACACAACAAACTAAATTTCCACGGGAAGCCTTTGCTAACAAAATGGTAGACAATAATTACTCAAACAAGAGAGAATGACTATAATTAATTAACAGAAGTACGAATCAATATAGGTGCACAACCACCAAACAAGAGAGAAGGAACAATAAACTTCAATAACAAAAGAAAGGTATTATCAGGACTATCCTTACTTGTTATCGAAGAAGATACCTTGGCTCTGGTAAGCCCAATGCTCTGCCTTACAACGTTCAATTGCCTCAGTACTGCAGCGTTTCTTCAAAGTTTGGGAATGTATCTAAAACATAAATATATATTACAACTTGAAAACCTCCATGTCAGAAACTTTACTTTAATTATCAAACCAGATGCTATGCAAGAATTAGTTAGCAGAAATACAACAAAAATAGTAATGATATTCTTTGGGGAGGGGATAAAAGCATCTTTCATCTTAGAAATAAGCTTAGCAGTTAGCACTAACCTTTATACAAAAGTTAACACCGGTTTGATTACTTCTTAAACTTCAGCTACAAAATCTGGTAAAGAGAAAGACCTAATCCATAATGTTAAAGAGGAAAAGACCAAGTCAGATTCCTTTATTCAAACAGGTTAGTATCACAGCTCCAAAGGAAAAAACTTACGGATCTCTATGACGAATTTCCTTGAATGATTGAGCAGCATTTGATGCTTGAAACACGGTTTCATTTATGCTGTGAAAAATAAAATCGATAAATAAAACTTTTGGCTACAATTAGCCACAAAAACATAAAGCTGTGACAGGAAAACAAAAGCTAACAGATAATTAACTATACAGTTTGTAGGCAAAATACCAAATAGCCCATAATCAAGATCACAACTCAAGCAGACAATAATGTGTAGTTTATCATTTCCAACCAAATAATTCAATCATAAATAAGGTCAAATGGCCAAATAATATGGCCTTTCACATAAATACTTACTCCTGAATTTTTTTAACGATAATGTTATCGCTTCTCTCCCACGTTTGTAAGCGGACAAGCGGCTGTCTTGGCTCCCTCTTTTTTTTCTCTCTCCCTCTCTGCAGACTGCCATGCTGGGTGAAGAACTCCAAGGACCTACTAGGCGGGGTCGGGTTTTGCTTAGGCAAGAAAAGTGGAGAGGATCCCCACGAAAACTCTGAAATCGGGGGATCTCGACGCATATTTTACATGACCTAAGCGGCTGGCTTGGCTCCCTCTTTTTTTTCTCTCTCCCTCTCTACTGGCTGCCATGCTGGGTGAAGAACTCTAAGTACCTACTAGGCGGGGGTCAGGTTTTGCTTGGGCAAGAAACCCCACGAAAACTCTAAAACCGGGGTATCTCGACACGCATTTTACTTGACCTAAGCGGCTGGCTTGGCTCCCTCTTTTTTTTCTCTCTCCCTCTCTGCAGACTGCCATGCTAGGTGAAGAACTCTAAAGACCTACTAGGCGGGGTCGGGTTTTGCTTAGGCAAGAAAAGCGGAAGAGGATCCTCACGAAAACTCTGAAATCGAGGGATCTCGGCGCGCATTTTACTTGACCTAAGCGGCTGGATTGGCTCCCTCTTATTTTTCTCTCTCCCTCTTTAGCGCCTGCCATGCTGGGTGAAGAAATCTAAGGACCTATTAGGCGGGGGTCAGGTTTTCCTTAGGCAAGAAAAGCGGAGAGGATCCCCACGAAAACTCTGAAACCGGGGGATCTCGGAGCGCATTTTACTTGACCTAAGCAGCTGGCTTGGTTCCCTCTTTTTTTTTCTCTCCCTCTCTACCGGCTGCCATGCTGGGTGAAGAACTCTAAGGACCTACTAGGCGGGGGTCAGGTTTTGCTTGGGCAAGAAAAGCGGAGTGGATCCCACGAAAACTCTGAAAACGGGGGATCTCGGCGCGCATTTTACATGACCTAAGCGGCTGGCTTGGCTCCCTCTTTTTTTTTCTCTCTCCCTCTCTACTGGCTGCCATGCTGGGTGAAGAACTCTAAGTACCTACTAGGCGGAGGTCGGGTTTTGCTTAGGCAAGAAAAGCGGAGAGGATCCCCACGAAAACTCTGAAATCGGGGGATCTCGACGCGCATTTTACTTGACCTGAGCGGCTGGCTTGGCTCCCTCTTATTTTTCTCTCTCCCTCTCTTACCGGTTGACATGCTAGGTGAAGAACTCTAAGGACCTACTAGGCGGGGGTCAGGTTTTCTTTAGGCAAGAAAAGCGGAGAGGATCCCCACGAAAACTCTGAAACCGAGGGATTTCGATGCGCATTTTACTTGACCTTAGCGGCTGGCTTGGCTCCCTCTTTTTTTTTTCTCTCCCTCTTTACCGGCTGCCATGCTGGGTGAAGAAATCTAAGGACCTACTAGGCGGGATCAGGTTTTGTTTAGGCAAGAAAAGCGGAGAGGATCCCCACGAAAACTCTGAAACCGAGGGATTTCGATGCGCATTTTACTTGACCTTAGCGGCTGGCTTGGCTCCCTCTTTCTTTTCTCTCTCCCTCTATACCGGCTGCCATGCTGAGTGAAAAACTCTAAGGACCTACTAGGTGGGGGTCGGGTTTTGCTTAGGCAAGAAAAACGGAGAGGATCCCCACGAAAACTCTAAAACTCGAGGATCTCGTCGCGAATTTTACTTGACCTAAGCGGCAGATGGCTCTAAGGACCTACCGGGGGGAGAAACTATGTTTAAGAGACAGATGGCTCTAAAGCACACAAACACTCTTGTATCCAATTTAATCCAGCATTCATTTGGGGTATTGTAGGTTCATATTAAAAAATAGTCATTCATGTTGTGATGCAAAAACCCTTTTTATGTATCTAAAAGTAAAATCACGAAAATCGTCGTGGACATGCAGCACAACAAACTGAATTTCCATGGGAAGCCTTTGCTAACAAAATGGTAGACAATAATTACTCAGACAAGAGAGAATGACTATAATTGATTAACAGAAGTATCAGGACTATCCTTACCTTGTTATCGAAGAAGATACATTGGCTCTGGTAAGCCCGATGCTCTGCCTTACAACGTTCAATTACCTCAGTACTGTATTGTTTCTTCAAAGTTTGGGAATCTACCTAAAACATAAAAATATATATTACAACTTGAAAACCTCCATGTCAGAAACTTTACTTTAATTATCAAACCAGATGCTATGCAAGAATTAGTTAGCAGAAATACAACATAAATAGTAATGATATTCTTTGGGGAGGGGATAAAAGCATCTTTCATCTTAGAAATAAGCTTAGCAATGAGCACTAACCTTTATACAAAAAGTTAACACCGATTTGATTACTTCATAAACTTCAGCTACGAAATCTGGTAAAGAGAAAGACATAATCCATAATGTTAAAGAGGAAAAGACCAAGTCAGATTCCTTTATTCAAACAGGTTAATATCACAGCTCCAAAGGAAAAAACTTACGGACCTCTACAACGAATTTCCTTGAATGATGTAGCAGCATCTGATTCTTGAAACACAATTTCATTTATGCTGTGAAAAATAAGATTGATAAATAAAACTTTCGGCTACAATTAGCCACGTAAACATAAAGCTGTGACAGGAAAACAAAAGCTAACAGATAATTAACAATACAGTTTGTAGGCAAAATACCAAATAGCCCATAATCAAGATCACAACTGAAGCAAACAATAATGTGTAGTTTATCATTTCCAACCAAATAATTTAATAAAAAATAAGGTCAAATAGCCAAATAATATGTCCTTTCACATAAATATTTACTCCTGAATTTTTTGAAGGATAATGTTATCACTTCTCTCCCACGTTTCACAAAAATTCTTTTACATATTATATTTTTTTTACATATTCCTATTGAAGAATCTCATTTGAGCATTTTGTGGTCAATTTGACTTGAAAGAAACGGCATAACTTTCAATAAGAAAGAAGCAAGAAGCAAGATGCCCAGTTTTTTTTAACTGCTGTTTTTCTCTTTTTTCTTTTTCTTTAACTTGCTGTAAATTGGAGATGTTTTCCATAACTACTTCGGCTTATGTAATTTACCTTCTCCCTAAATGCAACCATAAATCAAACAAACTAAATGAATAAATTTACACCACATAAATCCATCCTATGAAGACTACAACGGAGAAAGATGGGATAAGGATAAAGCATAGGAAGAACAAATACCCCATGTTGAGTAAACGGATAAAAAATACTTTGTCTTGAGAGTAATATATCCCGAACCAATTTTCTGCCAGCCATTAAGATTTACCCACTGTAACTCTGCACACAAATATTTTCTTATAAACAACAATTAACACAATCTAATTGGTATCTTATGGATATAAAAGACAACATGGATCCATATTGGAAGGATTTCAAATTATTCTACGAACAAAGAATTTGGAAGGATTTGTGATCAACTAAGGAGCTCTCGACTTTCTCCGCTGGAATTTACCTTCCTTGGGTACTTATCGACCAGAGACTGGAAGTAGTTGTGCTCTTCATCCATAGTAGTCATCCAACCAGCAAGGGAAAGACCACGATGCGTAGTGGAATAGGAAAAAGAGCGTCCAGCACATCTTTTGTGTCACCAGAAATCCTTTTTCCTTTATTGGTAGACCGAAAAGGCTTTGTCAAGCAGGCATGAGAAGAAGATGATGGCCGTGAATCGACAATTGAGAAAGTATTAGAAATCCGGCGATTTTTATTGTCACGTAGATCGACAGTTGAGAAATTCGGCGCTGTTAGGGCTAGGAGAAGAAGATGGTCGTGAATCGGCGATTTTGAGGAAGACGAAGAAGATAAGAGAAGGGGAGAGGAGGATAAAGTAGAGAGAGAGCCGTTAGAGAAATTTGAAACGTGAGAGAGAAGGGGAGATGAGGGAAAAGGTTTATAACTAAAACAAATTTAAAACCCAAAACCCATTTTAAAGGTTTAGTTATAAAGAAGTAGCCGATTAGTGAAGAAAAGCCATTATTTATAACTAAATCCATTTTACTTAATTAGTGAAGAAAGTATTACAAAAGCCATTATTTATAACTAAGCCATTATTTATAACTAAAAGCCATTAAGTAACCGATTTTGATTAGAAATCCGGCTACTTCTTTATAACTAAACCAATTATTTAAAAGGTTTAGGTTTTAGAGTTAGTGAAGAAAAGCTCATTTCAAATATATTTGAATTATTTGTGATAAAGCTCATTTAAAACCCAAAACAATTTCTTTATAATTAAAACAAATATTTTGTTTTTAAAATTTAGACTAAAAAATCAAATTTTACTGCAAAAACTGAGATAA
The DNA here is from genome assembly GCF_000004075.3 of Cucumis sativus. Taxonomy (NCBI): domain Eukaryota; kingdom Viridiplantae; phylum Streptophyta; class Magnoliopsida; order Cucurbitales; family Cucurbitaceae; genus Cucumis; species Cucumis sativus. The sequence goes on along the minus strand of NC_026655.2, from coordinate 14,268,415 downwards.
AATTTTCAGTAATGATAAAGTAAAAAAAATATATATTTTTTTCAAATAATTATAATCCAAAATTTTTAAGAATTGTGAAATTTCATTTAATAAGATAAAAATAATTGTGAACATTTGTTTCCAACTTTGGCAATAGATGAAAGTATTAGAAATTGAAAATAATTGTTAGACGTGCATGTTAGCCATCACCACAAACCAATCCAATTTTTCATTCAAAAATGTTGAATTTATAATTAATGGTTCTCGAAACATTCATACAATTTTTTTTTAATTTAACTTACTTAATTTGAGTTTTCTTACGATGTTCATGTCAGTATTATACGAAAAATTGCCTTAAATGATAAAATTGCTGAAGATATTCACAAATATAACAAAGTTTTACTGTATGTTAGTTAGTGATAGAACATGTACTAGTGGTCTATCAATTATCCTCTATGGTTTTAGTTTAGTGGTTATTTATCAAGCTCCTAATAAATTAAATAGTGATTTAACAAATATAATGTAAAAAAATATTCCAAGAATAACTTCGGAGTATCACTTGAATTTTCAAAACGACCTAACAATGCTAAACTATAAGCTCATAACTCACCTATAAAAAAAGAACAGATAAAACAAAAAAAAACTATTTAAATCTTGAAAAATGAAATATGAGAAAAAAATGAAAAGAGAAAGAAACAAATTTTTAATTTTTTAAAAGTTGATTTAAAATCATTTGATTTCTTTAAATTCAACAACATAAACATAAAATGATTTGATTTTGAATTTATCACACCTTACAAATATTTTTCAAATTTCAAATCAAGAGACACTAAGTTTGTTGACCTTACCCACTTGATTGCCATTTTGGGACTTGTTTAAGACTAAGTTTGTTTCACTTGCATACTTGGTTGTCGTTTTACGTCTCAAAGTGCTTTCACGCATTTTGAACTTTTGTTTTTAAAATGGGCTTTATAAAAAATAATTCAAATGGAATTGGCAGATGGCTGAGGGCCTTCGTGAAACGTGGGAGAGAAGCAATAAGAATATGGATGTCTTAATGGTCATAGAAATTTATTATGCTTGGTTTTTGTTTGAAAAAATTTCTATTATTTACTTTATTGAACACACACGAGCATCCGTACATCTGGATTTGTAATCCTTGCAAGTCATTGAAGTTGTGAGACCTATTGACTGTTGTGAGCAACACTTCAAAGAGAAAATCTTTGTTGCCAAGAATCAACTTCTTTTCTGATGTGTATTTTAAGTATATGTTGCATCTCTGTCTTGTTATCATGTTGTATTTCATTGTACTCATTGGTCTGATTTTCATTTTTTATTGGTTACATGTGTTTTACTAATAAGAATTTGTTTCCTCATTTTTTTTATTTGTGTTAATAAGTGTTTGTGTAATTGCAATTTTGTTCTTGAAGATATTTTGCTTGAATAAAGTTAGTTCTTTCTATAAGGATCATTTGCTTGTAAGATTATAACTTCTTGTCCAATTTTTCCAACTCACATTTCAACTTGTAACAGGTATATCCCTTCTAAATAAGAGCTTAAAAAGAAAAAACAATTAGAACCTTTTACCATAAAATTAAGGTTAGCATCTTATTTGCAATGAATTGCTATAATTTCTTCCAACATTATGAAACATTTATGTTATAGTTTTATTATTGTAAACATCTTTGCGAAACATCATTGTAATTTCCAAACACAACTCTGCCAAAGTTTCCAAGATAGTTTTATAGCAATGAAATGAATGTGATTCCACAGGCTATCTTGCAAGTGATGTGGAACTCCTTTGCTGTTTTGAATAGTAAGCTGGTCTTCCTCTTTTGTTACGTTTTGTTTTGTTCTTAATACTTGCTTTTATCTTGCCTATTTCATTCCTAGTTGATATATTATATAGTCCTCTTAAATCTACATTTTTTTGTTTTACGATTTGCTTGATTTTAATAACTAACTTTGGCGAAATAGTGTTGAACAATATTACATGTTTTGCATCTAAACCTCAATTGAAAAGGTTTGTTACCTGTATCATTATAAGGTTTCCATCCATCTTTCTTGTGCCATCGATGAAGTTTTCGCTTAGATCTTTATCTTAGTTTGGCCTCTTTAAAATGTTACTCCATACAAGGAAGATCGAAAGTTGTGATTGCCAAGTGTAGATTTGTATTGTATAGTTGCCTTAGTTATTTTTTTAATTATTTTTTTTAGACGTTATTTTCTTTTATAATTAGTTCTCTTTAGTTAGAATTTCTATTAAATTATACTTACCTATTATCAAATCCTTTTTCAGTTATAAGAGAAAATTGAGTTTTTCTCTAATAACAAAAAGTGATTATTTAAGATACTATGCTAAAGGGAACACATCCAACTACCATGTTCATAATATTACCTTTGCCGATTGAAAGTCTTGGATTCTTGGTCAACTTTGAACACAAATTTTTCTTAGTTGATTAATAAATATTAGGGTAAAAAGATCTTATATTGTAATGTTGTTTTGCTTCACTTGCATCATACACTAAAACTCAAGATTAAAAAAAAAATTATATTTAGACTTTTGTATGGTAGATTAGGTGTTCTCTTTGAATTGGTGTTGGTATTGGCTTTCTAATTATGATATGATTTTGGGAACCTTTGAATTATGTTCTTCAAACTTTCTCTCTTCGATTGAAGCTTATTATATTTTATCGTTGTTAGTATGTTTTTTTTCTTCCATTTTTTCCCTTCTAATATTTTTATTTGATATATAATGTGCATAAAAGAGAAAGTAGTTAATGTGTTTTACATTGTTGTGTTGTGCAAAGTTGGTGCAGTTGGTTCAAATATTTAAGATTTGGGAAGCACTTGGAATAGTCTAAGTTCAAACTTTTAATCTGTAGGATAATTTACTTTATAAGAATCATAATTTAGAATTCAGAAACGTATCTGTCTTATTATCCTTGAGTCAAAGCAATGTTACATATTTATATAGAGAATAAACTAAACCCTAGAGACTATGTAAAATTACAATAAAGGACATAGGTATATATATATATATCATAACACTCCCCCTCAAGCTGGAGCAAATATGTCGATCATGCCCAGCTTGTTCAACAGATAGCTTATCCTTGTTCCATTTAAAGCTTTAGTTAGAATATCTCTCAATTGTTCTCCGGTCTTCACATATCCTGTGGACACCAACCCATCTTGGATTTTCTCACGAATGAAGTGACAATCCACCTCAATATGTTTAGTTCGTTCATGAAATACTGGATTAGATGCAATATGAAGTGCAGCTTGATTATCACACCATAATTTAGCTGGCACGGTAATACTGAAGCCTATCTCAGATAATAGTTGGTGAATCCATACTATTTCACACACAGATTGTGTCATAGCTCTATATTCTGACTCAGCACTCGAACGAGAAACAACATTTTGTTTCTTACTCTTCCATGAAACTAAGTTTCCACCTACAGAAACACAATATCCAGAAGTCGATCTCCTATCCTCACGAGACCCCGCCCAATCAGCATCAGAAAAACATTCAACTCTCGTATGTCCATGATCTTTGTATAGGATCCCACGTCCAGGAGCAGCTTTTAGATAACACAAAATCTGCTCTACTGCAGCCCAATGATCCACTGTAGGGGAAGACATGAATTGACTTACAACACTTACAGAATATGCAATGTCTGGTCGAGTCACTGTTAAGTAGTTCAACTTCCCAACTAATCTCCTATATCTCACAGGATCTTTACATAATTCTCCTTCTTTAACAAGTTGCTGATTTGGCATCATTGAAGTGCCACTTGGTTTGGCGCCTAATTTTCCTGTTTCAGACAACAAATCAAGTACATATTTTCGTTGAGACAAATAAATACCTTTCTTGCTTCTCATCACTTCAATGCCCAAAAAATATTTCAATTGGCCCAAATCTTTTGTATAAAACTGACCCTGAAGGAAAGTTTTGAGAGACGAAATACCCAATGCATCATTTCCAGTAATAACAATATCATCAACATATACAACTAGTAGAACTATACCCTTCTCAGATCGGCGATAGAAAACTGAATGATCAGATGTACTCTTCTTCATACCAAAGCATACAAGGGCTTGACTAAACTTACCAAACCACGCACGAGGACTCTGTTTCAAACCATACAGAGATTTTCGAAGGCGACATACTTTATCACTCTCCCCCTGAGCAACAAACCCTGGTGGTTGTTCCATATAAACTTCCTCTTGAAGATCACCGTGAAGAAAAGCATTCTTAATGTCAAGTTGATGCAACGACCATTTATTGGTAGCAGCCATGGAAAGAAATAGGCGAATGGAAGTTAACTTGGCAACCGGAGAGAATGTATCTGAATAATCAGTGCCATAGATTTGAGCATAACCTTTGGCAACAAGGCGAGCCTTTAAACGAGCCACTGTTCCATCAGGATTCATCTTGACAGCAAACACCCATTTACAACCAATGGCCTTCTTTCCTGCAGGACGAGATACCAAATCCCAAGTACCATTATCATCTAAAGCAGTCATCTCCTCAATCATTGCATTTTGCCAGCCAGGATGAGACAAAGCTTCATGAACAGAGTTAGGAATAGATGTGGACTCAAGAGACGTAATAAACGCATATGTGGAGGGAGATAACTGGTGATAGGAAATAAAGGAAGAAACGGGGTAAGTACACTTGCGTTTACCTTTGCGAAGAGCAATGGGAAGATCATCACTTGGCGCTGGATCACATGATGAAGGAAGCATTGATGGAGGACATGAGTCTGAAGGTTGTGGTGGAGGTCGTCGGGAGTAGACTTGAGAAATCAACGGGCGGGAAGGAGGCACATCAGTAGACAAGGATGGTGTGGGAGAGGTAACCTCATATATAAAAAGATTGTCATCCTCCCCCTGACACAAACTCGATGGTGATGAAGTAAAGGGTGTATCTTCAAAAAAGACAACATCAGGCGAAACCAGATACCTTTTAAGGGTAGGACAATAACAACGATAACCCTTTTGAACACGTGAATAACCCAAGAAGATACACTTCAAGGATTTGGGATCTAACTTAGTATGATGAGGACGGACGTCACGAACAAAACAGACACAACCAAATATCTTAGGAGCAATAGGAAACAAATGCTTGGTAGGAAAAAGAACACGATAGGGAATCTCACCATTAAGAACAGAGGAAGGCATTCTATTAATCAAAAAACAAGCTGTAGAAACAGCATCAACCCAAAAGATTTTTGAAACATGCATTTGAAACGATAAAGCACGGGCAGTTTCAAGTAAATGCCTATTTTTCCGCTCTGCAACACCATTTTGAGATGGAGTGTCAGCACAGGAAGATTGATGAATAATGCCATTTTCACACAAGTAAGAGCCAAGAGAATGAGAAAAATATTCACCTGCATTATCAGTACGCAAAGTTTTGATAGAGACATTAAATTGGTTTTTTATTTCAGTATGAAAGGCACAAAAATGAGATAATAACTCAGAACGATTTTTCATTAAATATAACCAAGTTAGACGAGAATGATCGTCAACAAAAGTAACAAAATAACGAAAGCCTGTTTGAGATACAACTGGACACGGACCCCAAATATCAGAATGAACTAACTCAAATGGAGCAATTGCTCGTTTATCGACTCGAGGACTCGAACTAAGACGATGAAATTTCGCAAATTGACACGAATCACAATTTAAAGAGGACAAAGACCTAAATTCTGGATAAAGTTTCTTCAACACAAACAAAGATGGATGACCTAAACGACAATGGACTTCAAAAGGAGAGGGAACAACAGAACACGCCACAGCTTGCGATACTTGATGATCAAAGAGATAAAGGCCTCCTGACTCATATCCTCTACCAATAATCTTCTTCGTCACACGATCCTGAAACAAGCAATAACCAGAAAAGAACATGACAACACAATTTAGGTCATGAGTAAGTTGACTAGTAGAAATTAAATTAAAGGATAAGTTAGGCAAATGTAACACAGAAGAGAGAGAAAATGATGGGGTAAGGTGAATAGTGCCAGAGCCAAGAACAGAAGATGTGGAGCCATCGGCCAATGTAACCGATGGAAAAGGGGCAGGAGACAACGGTCTAGAAAATAGGTGAGAATTACCTGTCATCACTACTACAAAAATGGGTTTACTTGACGCTAGCAACTTTTACATACTTGACGTTTTTATTAAAAAAACGTCAAGTATGAACTATGTTAAAGAAAAAACGTCAAGTATAGTCTTAAAAAATATGAAGTTTTCACGAATTTTTTTTAATTATTTTATGTTAGCTTTATTTGATGTTTTTTTTTTTTTTTTTTTTTTGCGTCAAGTATAAAGTAGATTTTACTTGACATTTTATTCGAGTTAAAAGTAGTGAACATTTACTTGACACAAAAAACATGTCAGGTATGGTTTTAAAAAAGAAAATTTTTACGTTAACTTTTATATGACATGGTTTTCGCGTCAAATATAGTGGAGATTTATTTGACAGTTTATTCGCGTCAAATATAGTGGAGATTTTACTTGACGTTTTTTTCGTGTCACGTATAGTAGACATTTACTTGACGCGAAAACAACGTCAAATATAGTTAACATTTTTTATTTAACACTTTTAAAATGTCAATTGCCAAAATGTCAAATATAAAACGTTTAAAAATATGAAAATAAAAAGTATAAAAATCAACTTATTAAAATATTTTTTTAAAATCAACTTATTAAAATAATTTTTTTAAAATCAACTTATGAAAATAAATCATTTGAAAATTTTCACTTAAATAATTTGAAATCTCTCATTAAATTAAATTTACTAAAATCTCTCGTTAAAATAAATTTGTTGAAAATTTTCCTTTAAATAAAATTATTGAAATTATTTCCTTAAATAGATTTATTAAAATATTTTAATGAAAAACTCATTAAATAAATTTATTAAAATATTTTAATAAAATATTATTAAATAAATTTTTTGAAATCTTTCACTAAAACAAACTTTTACAAATCTTTGACTAAAATAAATTTGTTGAAATCTTTACTTAAATTAAATTTATTAAAATCTTTCTTTTAAATAAACCTATTGAAAATATTTTATTTAAATAAATTTATTGAAACCATTTCTTTAAATAAATTTATTAAAACATTTTAATGAAAAGTTTATTAAATAAATTTATTAAAATACTTTAATAAAAAATTGTTAAATAAATTTTTGAAATTTATCACTAAAATAATTTTTTGAATTCATTAAAATAAGTTTATTGAATCTTTCCTTTAAACAATTTTATTGAAAATATTTCATTAAATAAACTTATTAAAATATTTTATACAAAATTTATAAATAAATTTATATATTTTAATGAAATCTTTCATTAAGTAAATTTAAGTATTTTGATGAAATGCTTATTTAATAAATATTAAAATATTTTAATGAAAACATTATTAAATGTATTTGTTAAAAACTTTAACGAAAATATTATGAAATAAATTTATTAAAAAAGTTAATAAAAAATAATTAAATAAATTTATTGAAATCTTTCATGAAAATATTTTACCAAAACAGATTTGTTGAACTGTTTCACTAAATAAATTTATTTAAATATTTCATCAAAGAAATTTATTAAAATATTTTATTGAAATGATTATTAATGAAATTTATTGAAACATTTTAATAAATTTTAAATGGATCAACTTTTTCCATTGTTTAGTTTTTAGTTTTTAGTGTAGATTAATAATAGATCCAATTTATTGGTATATCTCCATAATTATTTACTTTTACACATCATTTATCACTACTCACAATAAAAAAAAATTACAAATTTTGTGACATGATTAGACAATTTGATAGAAAAAAATAGGTGATATACAGGAGATGCATATCTAAATATTGTGTTGGTAAGTGATATAATATTAAGTTCTCGCACATCAACTTGATTTTATGAAGTTTTGTTTAATAAAAAAATCATTTTATTAGAGTGAGCATATATAACTCAATTCAGTTATTTACCAAAAAAATTAAAATCAAAATATTTTAGGGTTTCTTTTTTCTTTTTTTGTTTCTTTTTATGGAAAGATTGAAGATCTTGGAAACCTAAAACATAATTTAAGAAAATTGTTTAATGATAGCGAAAATTAAGAATAAATTAATAAAAACAAATAAATTGAAACAAAAACTCACAAACCGCTCTATTTAATTTTTTTTAAAATGATATAATTTAAAAAAATATTATCAAAAACTAAGAAATAAAGAAAAATAATAATAATAACAAATTGAAAACAAGGTACAAATCGATTGTTTTCTAATTTTCACCCTTTCAACTTATTTTCTATTATCAATTCCTAATTTCTCCGGTAAAAACCTTCTTTTCTAATTCAAAAAATATTCATCATCTCAAATCTTTATATTCTCATGATCCATGGATCTTCCTCAAAAGTTAACAAAAACTCATGTAATTTTTTTCCTTTTTAATGTTTCTTCCATTTTTTCGTATAGAAATTTTCATGTTGATTATTAAAAATGATTAGTGGGCTTTTTTTACAACTTCCTCAATAACACTTCTTTCCTTTTATATATTGTTAAAAAAGGTATCCAATGAAAAGATGAAAAATTTATTGCTTTTCAAGTTTTAACCTTAAAACAATATATATGGAAAAAATTTATATTTATATATTGTTAAAAAAGCTTGTTTTATTTTATATTTATATATGAAAAAAAATAATTTTTTGAAAAGTTTATCAAATATATTTATTGAAATATTTTAATTAAATTTATTAAATTCATTTAATTAAAAATATCAAGTAAATATATTAAAATCTTTTATTTCCCTATTTTTAGTAATCCCTCACGTCTCCACGATGAAACCCTATTCTCATCTCCACGCTTCCACACAACACAGGCGAACGACCACTTCTTCGAATCGACGGACGACTTCCACACAACACAGAGTGGCAAACGGCGAATGGCTTCCACACGACGAACGCTTCCACTCGGCGAACAGCTTCCACCCGGCGAACAGCTTCAACCCGTTGCGAACAGCTTCAACCCGACGAACGGCTTCCACGCAGCGAACAACTTCCACAGTGAACGGCTTCCACGACTGCGAACATCTTCCGCACGACGAACTGCTTCCGCACGCCGAACTGCTTCCGCGTTCAAAGGTTTTTATGCTCCTCATTCTTATTGTATTTAACATTTTTCAATGAATAATGCTCCCTTGAATTTGATTTATATCTTGTAATTAAGGATGATATTGTAAACCCAAAGTGAGAAAAACACAAAGAGAAGAAAATTGAGAATGACTCTCGTATATTTATATTTATTTGTGTTATATGTTTATGTTGTTTATGTTCAAATTCGTAAACAAATGGTATAATCTAATTGACAAATAGAGAAGACCATCATTTTTCTTTATTGTTGTTTTTTTTTACAGGAATGAGTAATGAAAAATTAAGAGTGACTCTTGGATGTTTTAGACCGTAATTAATTTGTTGTCGTTATGGTTATAATTATCATATTGATTTTTTTATAGTAATGAGTAATGAATTGGTATATTTACTCTTGGTAAGATTCATACTTTTGAATGCCATTTTTTTTTATAGTTATGAGTAATGAATTGATCTTGTGTGCATCATCATATCCCAATTACACATGCATCTTGGAAGCTGGTGTCGACTGAGTTGAAAGAAAAAGTATACAATATGATTGAGGTATGTAATCATCCTTCTCATTTGGAAATCATGCAAACTCTACACACTTATTGTATATTTTGAGTCATACTATCTTGTGGTTATCCTGTAGCCTTGGTAGCCCCATAGCCTTGGTCTTGTGGCTATCATGTAGCCTTGGTAGCCCATAGCCTTGGTCTTGTGGCTATCATGTAGCCTTGGTAGCCCCATAGCCTTGGTCTTGTGGCTATCCTGCTATGGTAGCCAATCATGCATATATTGGTAAATGTAAATATATTTATAAAATAATTTTTATTTTAATCTAGCACATAATATAATATATATGCATTGTTAATTGGTTGTGTTATAGTGTTCTTTACAAGTAGGTACGGTTGAATGTGGATATTATGTCATGAGATACATGCAAGAAATTGTGACTAAGGACACAAACATTATCACTGATGCGGTATGTTTTTAAACTATTTACATTGTAAAGTTATAGATAGTATATTATGACTAACTCAAATAATTTACAAAGTGTATTCTACTTTTTATGTTTTATAAATTGATACAGGAAGCCCATACACACAGCTTGAATTGGATAGACGAGGGGAGTGGGCTGGATTTTTAGCTCGGTACATATGATAGACACACTTAGATATGATCATGTTAATTTTGTAAATGGCTAAGATATGGGAATGCTCATAACCTTTTTTGTGGAAACGTTTTGTTCATAGCCATTATGAGGGCAAAAGATATATGGGGATAGGCTTCAATTTTGATTATATAAGACAACTATTATCATTTAATATTTTGGAATAGGACACATATAGGAAATTTTAGTTGGCTATATTAGATTGGAATTGTGTAATTGTTGATGACATTGTTGAGAATAATGAAATTATTGTTGGTTTACATATTATACTAAACTTTTTGTCCTTTTTTTTGTTGTGTAATTGTTCGTTGGAGAATTTGTTTTGTTTATGGATATGTCTTATTGAAGTAAATGTATGTAATGCAGGAAATAAAAAATGAAAAAAGAAAAATTTAGTATATTTATATATATTAATAAATGGTATACATGACATTAAATACATGTCACATATACTATCTTATTTGAGTCAAATATACCATTTTACTTGATGGATATATAGTGTCAACTATAAAATTTTACTTGACATATACATAGTGTCAAATATACTATCTCACTTGACAGGTAAATAGAGTCAAATATATATCTTACTCGACTTGTAAATAGTGTCAAGTATACTATCTCACTTGACAGGTAAATAGAGTCAAGTATATAATTTACTCGACGTGTAAATATTGTCAAGTATACTATCTTACTTGACACAAAAATGATGTCAAGCAATAGAGTCCTTTACGTTTTTTTAGTGTCAAGTAATAGAACTATACTTGACAGTCGATTACTTGACGCTTTTTAAAACGTCAAGTATAGATTTACATGACACTGTATTAATGTCAAGTAATTCAATTTTTGTAGTAGTGCATATGAGCTGTGGCACCAGAGTCTATGACCCATTTGGTAGATGATGTAAGAAGACACTTTATATTACCTGGGGCAACAGTGGATGCAATCGGAGTAGAGGAAGATGACGCTTGTAATGACTCTTGGTAATTCTAAAACTTAGCAAACTCATCTGCCGAAATAGTAATTGACGCCTCTGCACTAGAAGAAAACCTGTTTACTATGACAGTTATAAATCTAAAAAAATGAATGGAAAAAAAAACTGTCACAAAATAGAAAATTTCGCGTTTTTGGCGAGAAAAGACGGAATTTTTCGGAAAACACTTTTCGCGACAGTTATTAAATGTCATAGAATGTTAGGGTTAAAAATTTTATTATTTTATATTTAAAAAATTAAAATTACATATTTATATTTTTAAAAAAACCCACTTTCCCCCAAATTTTCCCCAAATTCTTCCTCCCATCCGCGTGCCCTAACTTTCCCCCAAATTTCCCCCAATTTCTTCCTCCCCTCCGCGTGAAGTCCCGTCGGCTTTCTCCCATTTCTGACCGTCTGAAGTCCCGTCGCCACCACCAATCCCCTCCTGCCCGTCCGTCGAAACCTTCTCCACCAACCCGTCGCCACCACCCCCGTCTTCTCCAAACCTCTCCAATCAACCCGAAGCAACAAAATCGTGGGCGTCGGTCGTCACCCCTCCCCTCCGCCGGTAAGCTTCTCTTCCTTATCTCTCTCTCTCTCTCTCTCTCTATGAAGTTCTTCGTTGTCTCCATTGGATTGTTTCTTGAGTTTCAGTTTATCCCAATTTCATTGGATTGTTTCGTCGGTAAGATCTTATCCTCATTTCCAAAAGAGATGTCATGGCTAGTGCCGATTTCTTTGCAATCTTTAAAATTATTTTCTTTGTTTTCAAGAATTTGTGTAGGTTGGTGATGAAACATTTTGGTAGCTTACAATGTGTTTGATGAAATGCCTCAATGAAACATTTGGTTGATTTTTGATTGATTTTTGTTCGTTCGAATTAGGAAATCAAGGCCAAAGGAGATGTCATGGCTATGGGCTGAAACCTTTTTCGCCTCTTTGCTTACTTGGAATCTGAATCCGTTCATCGTGTTTTCTCCGTCTTATTGTATCGTTGTACACTGCCGCTTTAACGACGGTGTAATTTTTCGCTAGTGCAATCCGATTTGAGAAAATATATTTTTCTTGAGTTATACTAATCAATTACGTTTTACGACGCTTTGATCACGAGGAAATTGGAGCAGGATTGATGAAGAGGAAAAGTTTATCTTTATTTTTATGTTATGTTGATTTGTCCTTCTTGATGCTATACTTCTTAGATGTGGTTCTGAAGGAAAAGGAAAAATAATTTGTGGCTTGAAGCAGTAATTCATCATAGTAGAGAGGGTCATTATAGTTGGAGGAACTAATGTTCTTAGTTAAGCGTTTATGCTTTTGGTAACATTCTCATGTTTGTAGCACAACTATTTGAAGAAAATTAGTTGTAAATACCGAATATGATTTATTGGACTTAGCTAAATTTTTTATTATATGTGAGACATTCATAGCAGAAATTACCTTTCAGTTGACGTCCTTACTTTCTGAGATTGGGCTGAATATTCAAGAAGCACATGCTTTTTCAACAACAGATGGCTTTTCCTTGGATGTTTTTGTAGTTGATGGTTGGGTAATTGAGGTAATATAGTCTTCCAAGGCTTTTCTTTCTCATTTTCACACGACATTGAATGGGTTGTGGCAGGACATTGGATATTTTTTCAGTTTAGAATGGTCTTGATCTATTTTTTCTTAAAAAAATATTATTTATACCATCCATGAATTGATTTTTTACATGGAGTGTTGAAATTACAGGATACCAAGCAGCTAAAAGATATACTGGCAGAAGAAATATCAAAGATTCAGGTAGCTGCCAATATTCTTGTTAAAGGTTACATTCCTGAGGATGGTTATACTTCACCTCAGATGTTATTTGAATTCTAACTAGTTGAGTTATATAGAAAAGGCATCCTCTATTCACACCTTGCATTTTCCATACTGAGAAGCAAGAAATTCATATCATGAGGTATTTATATCACAGTTTAATTTTCCACAATGCTGCTATCTGTTCTCTAATTCTTTCTATCTTTGTCTCTTGTATATATTTTCTTCTTATAAAAGTGATTATCGCAATTTCATAGTTTGCTAGTTTGGTTGTCTTATCGCCAAAAGGTGTTACATTAATCCTATAAATATTATTGGGGCATAGGTAGTTTTCACATTATTTATATCATTAGTTTATCTTTCTTCTTTAACATCGAAACTAATGTTAAGTTCAATTTACCTGGGTAAAAAAAGTACCTGTTGGTGGTCAACAATCTAGGCCTTCATTCCCTTAGTAGTTCATCTGTTTCACCCTCTTGTTTCTAAAATTTGTAGAAAACTTCGGCACAAGAATGTTGTCCAATTTATTGGTGCATCTACCAGGCCTCCAAGCCTTTTCATTGTTACAGGTAACCTAATTATTACACATTTTGTTGATATAATGCTGATGAGATTTGCCTATATTATAACTGTGTAAATTAATCTCCCATGATTGTTAGAGTACATGTCTGGTGGAAGCTTACACGACTTTTTACATCAACAAAAGGTCGTTCTTAGTTTTCCTTCCTTACTAAGAGTGGCAGTTGATGTGTCGAAGGGAATGGACTATTTGCATCAAAAGAATATCATCCATAGAGATCTAAAAGCTGCAAATCTTTTGATTGATGAATATGGGGTAAGAAGAAATAAAACTTTTGCATTTACTTCGTGAGTTGATCAATAAGACGTGCTTATTAACTTACCAAGTCATTTTGACACACTCTTCTGTTTCCTATTAGTTTTAAAAGCATGCTTACTGGTATTCAATTTGATGGCAATATTATGTATCTTCATTTCATAACCATTGATCTGCTGCTTATAGAATCATGTTGATTTCTGGATAGATCTAAAGACAATACTTGTAGTCTTTTCCATGCAATACTTTGTCTTTATTGGCCACTTTTATCTTTATGATCAATACCATATACCTGTCTAATTCTCAATGATTTATATGAATATGACCCTTTTAATGTCGATAACAGAATAATGAAAAGTATTGTACCAATCTTTGTAGCTATGCGTAATTGAGAGTGAACAGTGTAATGTAACCAATTATTGTTTTTCTTGGTCAACCCTGAATCCTTTCAACACTAAAATGTAATGTTACACAAGCATTAAAAGTACAGTCACTGGAACATATCGTTGGATGGCTCTGGAGGTTAGTAGCATGCAAATATATACTATTCACCCTATGGACATCAAGTGCTGCGTTGGCATTCATGAAAAGTGTAGATATTAGATTTCAACCAATGTGTAATGGATCAGATTTCTATGTACCTCATATTTTCATATTTTCATGGTCATATATGGTACACGTTCAGTTTCACACAGCACTAATATGGCTCGAACATCAATCCATTCCTAGGAAGTTTTTCAGATGTGCAATAGTTGTATTAAGAATTCTGGAAAGGAACTAAGAAAGAAGAAGAAACTTGTTTCTTCATCTGGATTGTCATTGATGATTTATTGTCGTTAATATACTTCAGAGTAGTTATTTATATAACTTTGGACTTGGAATCATAAAACTTTTTGAAGGCAAGTTTTCACAGTCTTGATAGCTCTCTATTTCAAGAGGAAATGATATTGGCATATCATTCACCAATACTAAAATATTATCCTGCATTTAGGTGCTTTGTTTGTAGATGCATTGCTATTCCTTATTGGGATGGTAGTTTTTCCTCCTTGTTTGTCTTCTGAATGTTTGTTGTTCGTGACTGCAAGGTTATTGAGCACAAACCGTACGATCATAAAGCTGATGTTTATAGCTTTGGGATAGTGTTGTGGGAGCTGCTTACAGGTGTCGTAAATTATTTGGTTCTTGTTATTTGACCAATTTGTTCTTCATGCCAATTTGTTTTCAAGAATTTTGTTCGTTCTTTTATTTGGTTCTTGTTATTTGACCAATTTGTTATTCATGCCAATTTATCAGGTGTCGTTTTTTAATAATCATGTAGCTTTTATTTCATCTATTGAACATTTTAAATTTGTACAAGTGTCTTTCTATTGTTCATTTAGCTATGATGTACTATGTACCCCTTTTCTAGGGTCAATCTTGACCAAGGTCGATGCCAAGTACACCTTTTTTTTTTAGTTTAAGATGTAAAGTTAGAAACTTTTTTTTACTTGATCTTAGCTCTAATTGAGGTTGATCATGCTGGCTTGGACTAGGGCTTAAGCTAGACCCCTTTTTGTTATTCTTGATTTAAATATTATGTTTCTTTCTTGTAGTCATCTTTAGTTATTCATTGACTGTACGTATGTGTTATGGATACTTATATTCATGTTGTCTTTGTAGGTTCAACTGGAGTCGACAACTTCATGAGTTTTCTTTCAAAGAACATTTCCAGAGACGAACATTCTCGGTTGGTCGTTTATGCTTCTGCAGAAAATCTTCTTAGATGTATTCTAATGCCATTTAAAATATTTTTTGATTAAGGGCTAGGATTCCGTACATGTGGATTATTGAAACTTGTATTAAGATGTACAAATATTATAAATTGTATTATAGTGTATATATATTAAAGTGTTGACTATTTTTTTGTACATTGGTGTGAAACTTGTATAAATTCATATTTGTCATTCTCAGCTACATTATTGTCATTCAAATAGTTCGTGTAATGGTGGAGCTGCATGGAGAACAGGAAAAAACTATAGTATATCACAGTTTAAAACTGTCACGATTGCAATATATTTGACTGCAAAAAAATGTCGTAAATAGCAAAACAATGACATTTAATGTTATCGAAAAATTGTCACGATTGCACAATCGTTGACTGGAAAAAAAATGTCGTCAATAACTAAACAATGACATTTTTACAAAAAAAAGCTGTCGCGAATAACATATTCATGACAATTAATACATGTCACAATAAATGAATTCGTGACATTTATTTAACTGTCGTTAATAAAGAAATGATGATAGTTATTGAATGTCATAAAATAGATTATGACAGTTATTTGAAGTCGTTGAATGTTGATTAACGACATTTATTTCATGTCATAAAATAACCTATTGCGACAGTTTTCGAAAACTGTCGTCGAAGGACTTTCCATGACTCCCGCTTCTATGACTGAAAATAACTGTCGCGAAATTCGTTTACGACAGTAAATAACTGTCGTTGTAGACCACTTTTGTACTAGTGCTGGTATATCACATGTGGAGGCTATCTGAGCATGTTGAGATCGTTGACTATTCTTATATAGCAATTTCCGACAATCACGTTTCATATGGCCTGGCTTACGACAGTAGTTACAAACAATCGCTAGAGACTCTGGTTTTCGATGATCAGTACTATTCCTCTAAGGTGCCCGAGGGTTATTGTTCTTGCTAAAGAGAGCACTACTGGGTTGAGGAATAGACACACTAGTCGGAGAGCTTTCAATGCGAAGGACTCGAGTGAAGGCATCATCTAATGATGGAATCTTTGAGTCAGAGAGAATCTGTGTCTTTGCCATTCCAAATTCAAGTAAGAGTCCATTCAGGAAAATCATAACAGCCATCTTCTCTCGTTGAACTTGTTGAACTTTAACATCAGGACTAAAAGGTAACAACAAGCCAAGCTCGGCAATGATCTTCTTAAGCCGCATAAAGTAGCTGGTGACAGACTCAGCTTTCTGTTCCGCACGAAAAAATTGCATACAAACTTCAAACATTCTATGCACTTGCTCTTTACCTGAGTATAGAAAATCCAAAAATTCCAAAAGTTCTTTAACAGACTCACAGTTCCAATCCAATTATCTCACTCTCAATTGAATTCTTGATCTGAAGATATAAACAGGCATCATCACGAAGCCAATCCTTCTTCTGCTTTGCATCTTTTGGGGGATCTTCAGTCATATGATCATCCATATCAGTACTTCTCAAATAAAATAAAATTGTTCGACGCCAATCGTAATAATTGGATCCATTTAACTTATGTTCTGTGATCTTAGAGGCCAAGGGAATAACGTTGGAGACTACCAAACTTTTTATGTCGGCCATATTGAAGTCACACGTTGATTGTAGTCCACTCGAACAAAGAGAAAATCAATCCAAACAGCTGCAAAATTGGAAAAAGACACAAAACCAATCGTGTAACCTTCGGTTTTCGTCAAACCTGAATGTTATTTGATAGACCCAATGGTACAGACTGGCAGGAAACAATGGTTCGAGACAAGCCCAGAAGACAGAAGACAAATCAGACTTCTCACGCGCTCTCACGCGCCGGCGCGTGGGTGAAGGTGACGATGATTCCGACGGCGCGTGACGGTCACGCGCGGTGTTTTCCGGCGATCGGTGAAGACAGACTTGGGCGGACGGAGGTGGTGCTTCTTATGGTATGGGCGGTGTCGACAAATGGTCACCGGAAGGTAACCCAAACTTCAAACCTAATGGAGGGCTCTGATACCATGTTGATTTTATGGAATTAATCTATATTTCATTAATTACTTAATAGAGATACAAGCCTATATATAACCATAGAGAAATACACTTAAGGAAATAATATCAAATAATAATCCAGAATAATATCTCCTAAGAATAATCTAATTATATTAATACCCTCCCTCAAACTCAAGGTTGAAATCACAAACTTGAGTTTGCTAAGAACTAAGAAAAGAAACAATATATCTAGAATAGAATAAAAAAACCCGAAGAACAAACAGACAAAGAACTTCTAGGTTAAAACAAACCCACGAAAAACTTCCGGGATAGAAACATAGATCCTCGTATAGAGATCTATAACAGAACCTAGGAAGAACGAAACAAGAACTTCGGGGGCAAAATGAAAGAGCAAAACTGAAGCAAAGTAGAATCAAAGCTGGACGAAAACAGGGTCAGAATTGGACAGAAGTGTTTTGTCGGATCAAAATGGAACCGAACGAACTAAACTAGAGCAAGTCAGAGTCAGATTAAACGGGAAATCTGGGGAGAACAGAACGGAAGCTGAACTGAATGGAGCAGAGAGGCTTAGCGGATCTGAAAAAACAGAAACGAGGCGTCGTTAGATCTGGGCTTCGATCTAAACTTTGAAGGCAGACATGAAGGATGGGTCTGAACGAAATTAGACAGATCTGGAACAGATTGGAGGCAAACGCGAGGATCTGAGGACATGGGGTTTCATGGTTTTGTTGGGACAGCGTAAGGAGATGGAGCAACGGCAACGAAACGCAGCGGCGAGCGGAGCTTCTTGGACGACGGAAAAAACTGAAACTCTTCGGCTGGGCGTTCGGCTTCAACTGACAGAGGTTCAATCGGTTGCTTGGCTAACGGAAAAACAAGAGGTCGGACGAAGAACTATGAAGGAGATGGCCGCCGCAGACGCTAGTGAAAAACGAATGGGGTTTTTGGGGTTTGGATGGTGGCAGATTTGAACAGCAATGAGTGACAAAGGGAAGGTGCAACGACAACGGCAAATTTGCAGATCTAAGGGGCGGCTTCAGCTAATGGGAGATGATTCTGCCTCCGTTGATGAATTATCAACGGAGCCAGAGATCAAACAGGATGTGGAGGCTAGAATTCAATAAGGCGAAAACCCTAGAGCTCTGATACCATGTAATTTAGAATTCAGAAACGTATATGTCTTATTATCCTTGAGTCAAAGCAATGTTACATATTTATATAGAGAATAAACTAAACCCTATAGACTATGTAAAATTACAATAAAGGACATAGGTATATATATATATATCATAACAATACATTTACCTAGGATCAGCTAGTGCACTCGGACATCTCATCTAGGTTGACACCCACATAGCATTCTCACCATATCGAGACTTAAACCAAAAAGACTAAACCAACAACAAGGTTTAGAATAGATCATACAAACTGCCCAATAACTATACAACATAGATTTAAGACCACTAGAAATCCAAAAGAAATAAAATAAGAGTACAGTAGTGGACTAAGAATTAAAAATGAAAGTCAGTCAATTATGACTTATATCTTGTATGGAGAAATCATTGAAGTCTTTTGAAAGAGAGCATCAAGTAGAAGCATTGATTCTAGCCATTTCAACTCGAGTTGTCCAAGAGGAAGCTTTATTTTGAAATGTTAGTTGATTATGTTCAAACCAAATTTCTGGTAAAATGGCCTTTACTACATTTAACCAAATCAATCTTGGTTTCTTCTTGAGAATGGAACATGAAATAAGCTGGACCACGTTCTCCTAAATCTATAGTAGAAAACCCAATTCAAATTAAGATAGCCAAGTAAGCCAAACCAACACTTCTTTGCATGTAAGCAGGAGAAGAAAATATGATGTAAATCTTCTAAAGCATGCAAACACAAGGGACAAACATGAGGAGATAAACTGTGAGAGGGAGGTTTCATTTACAAAACTTCTGCACAGTTCATAGTCCATTTTGCATTCTCCAAAGCGTGATATTCACTCTTCTAGGGCTTTTTGTCTTCCAAATTGTCGAGTATAAATGTTTTTCAATTGGGGAGGCAATGGAGAGATGGTTGACTAATGAATGAACCAAAAACTTCCCATTTGATTCTGATTTCTAGGTTCTTTTATTTTGGGAGATTTAATTCATCTATTTCTTCAACTTTTAGAAGTCTACTGAAATTTTGAGCCCATGAAGTAGTGGAGGAGTCCCAAAACTCCATTACATCTCCATTATTAGAGTTCAAAGACAATCGAAACAATCTTGAAAAATAAACATCTGCCCAAGAATCATTCCAAAATGCTATTTTTCAACCATCACCGAACTTGATGAATGCCTAGGAATCCACTTGAAGCTAGCATCTCGAAATACTAATCCAGGGACTATGGAGACTGCAAGTGACAATTCCTTTAGTATGCCATCCATATTAACTTTCTCCATGGATACTCTTCACCACTTTAGCCCAAAGGGAATTCTTTTCATTTATAAATCTCCATACCCATTTAGCAAGAAGGTTGCATTTTTTCAACTTTACACCATCGATGCCGAGTCCATCATCCTCTTGCGAGCAAGACACCACCTTCCAATTAATCACTTTATGAATCATCTTTTTTGGCATTAAGAATATAGACATATAATATATAGGTATATAGGAAAAAACAGACTTACAAAGTGTGGCCCGACCTCCACTAGAGAGATTATATCTTTTCCACTTATCTAGTTTAACTTGGATTTTATCTATTTCTTGAAATTACATAAGGAGAGCTCCAAGCGGAAGTAGTTATGGAAAACATCTCCTACTTTACAACAAGTTAAAGCAAAAAAAAAAAAAAAAAAAAACAGTTGTTCAAAAAAACTTGACATCTTGCTTCCTTCTAATTGAAAGTCTGTTGCTTTTTTCAAGTCAAATTGACCACAAAATGCTCAAATGAGATTCTTCAATAGGAATACGTAAAAAAAAAAAATCATATGCAAAAGAATTTTCAATGTTTAATATAATATGTAAAATAATTTTCTTATATTGGAATTGACAGATGGTTGAGGGCGCCTTCGTGAAACGAGGGAGAGAAGCGATAACATTATCGTTCAAAAAATTCAGGAGCAAGTATTTATGTGAAAGACCATATTATTTGGCCATTTGACCTTATGTATTATTGAATTATTTAGTTGGAAATGATAAACTACACATTATTGTCTGCTTGAGTTGT
The DNA here is from genome assembly GCF_000004075.3 of Cucumis sativus. Classification (NCBI taxonomy): domain Eukaryota; kingdom Viridiplantae; phylum Streptophyta; class Magnoliopsida; order Cucurbitales; family Cucurbitaceae; genus Cucumis; species Cucumis sativus. Next base: position 14,247,579 of record NC_026655.2, on the reverse strand, counting down.
GATCTTGATTATGAGCTATTTTGTATTTTGCCTACAAACTGTATAGTTAATTATCTGTTAGCTTTTGTTTTCCTGTCACAGCTTTATGTTTCTGTGGCTAATTGTAGCCAAAAGTTTTATTTATCGATCTTATTTTTCACAGTATAAATGAAACCGTGTTTCAAGCATCAGATGCTGCTACATCATTCAAGAAAATTCATCATAGAGATCCGTAAGTTTTTTCCTTTGGAGCTGTGATACTAACCTGTTTGAATAAAGGAATCTGACTTGGTCTTTTCCTCTTTAGCATTATGGATTAGGTCTTTCTCTTTACCATATTTCGTGGATGAAGTTTAAGAAGTAATCAAAATATAAAGGTTAATGCTAACTGCTAAGCTTATTTCTAAGATGAAAGATGTTTTTATCCACTCCCCAAAGAATATTATTACTATTTATGTTGTATTTTTGCTAACTAATTCTTGCATAGCATCTGGTTTGATAATTAAAGTAAAGTTTCTGACATGGAGGTTTTCAAGTTGTAATATATATTTATGTTTTAGGTAGATTCCCAAACTTTGAAGAAACATTGCAGTACTGAGGTAAATGAACGTTGTATGACAGAGCATCGGGCTTACCGAAGCCAAGGTATCTTCTTCGATAACAAGTAAGGATAGTCTGGATACTACCTTTCTTTTGTTATTGAAGTTTATTGTTCCTTCTCTCTTGCTTGGTGGTTGTGCACCTAGATTGATTTGTACTTCTGTTAATTAATTATAGTCCTTCTCTCTTGCTTGAGTAATTATTGTCTACCATTTTGTTAGCAAAGGCTTCCCGTGGAAATTTAGTTTGTTGTGCTACATGTCCACGATGATTTTCGTGATTTTAGTTTTAGATACATAAAAGGGATTTTGCATCACAACATGAATTTCTAAATATGAACCTACAATAACCCCAAATGAATGCTGGATTAAATTGGAAATAGGGCAGATAGATAGTGAGATGGAGAATGTTTGTGTGTGCTTTAGAGCCATTTGTCTCTAAAACGTAGTTTCTTCCCCTTATTTTTTTTTTATAAGAAGTAATTTTATTGATGTATGAAATTTACAAAAGGTTTGGTGAAACACCCACGCGAATAGAGTTTACAAGAGATTTCTCCAATCAGTCAGAAGAGATGCAAGAATAGAGATTGGAAGAGCTATAGAAACATGAAAAATTGCACTAAGTCATAGCAGGATAGATTATATTTTAAAAGGAATAAAAAACCTATCTTAAGGCCTGCCTTTTCACTAAGGAGGCGATTGTTCCTGTTCCTTCCATGCGAATCTGTAAAAATTTCCGAATAAGATGCATCCACGTAATTATTTTAAAGTCAGTAAAGGGTGCCAGTGAGGGTGCATAAAAGAAGGTTCATAATCTTGTTTGGTAGGGTGGCAGATTAACCAAAGGAGAGATGAATCTGCTTCCTAAATTTTTCAGCAAAATGGCAAATGATAAACTGGCTGGTGTTTCATCGACAACTTTACATAATGGGCAACAATGAGAGAATAAAGTCGATATGTCTAAGAGGAAGCTCTATTTTGAAATGTTAATAATTGCATTATGGCCTAGAAGCACTCTAGGTAAAGCAGAAGCACTCTAGGTAAAAATTATCATCATGTCGAGAGACCAAACAAAATGTTGAATTGAATCATACCGGTCTTTACTGGGGGTTATTACTCATTTTTGTACTTTCTGTTTTATTTTCCAATTATTTCTTCAATTAAATAAAAGAAAATACTAAATAATAGTAAGTATTATCTTATCCCATTACGAAGGATATCATCTCATAATTATCTATGACTGTTTATGCTAGTACGACCACACATTAGAGTATTTCTTTTTTCAGAAACTAGAAAACGCTCATAGATAGCCTTTTGGTCTAGGTGCTTGACCAAGAAGCACTTAAACAATAGTACGAGAGTGAAAGAAAACATCTGAGTATTTGATTATTAATCATTTTTTTTATATTGAAGGGTTCATAATTGCATTACTTGTGCTACAAGCACTCGTAAACACACCCCTTGTGCTTTGGCTATTGTTTGAGGTATGTACACATCTTGACAGGTGGATGGTATTCTAATTAATGTAAGGCTTTTTTCTATGACTTAAAAGTAATTATTTCTGTTATGATAAACAGATTCTGCACATTTCAGATGTTGAGGTACGAGAGACCAAGATGATGGGAAGCACTCCCATTATCATTGTAGCTGTATGCTCTGACAGTCTTTGTTCTATAGTTGTGGATTTTGTTTTGTAGGATGAGATGATGTTAACTCCTTTTTATTGAATTTCAACAGTTCCAAACGCAACAGGTTTACTGTGTACGTGATGCAAATGGATCAATTAGAGAAGGCGGTAAGGTGAGTTATGTTTCTTTTGTTTCCGTCTTTGCTTACACTAATGCACCTTATGTAATTAGAGTTGAATATTAGACAATCAAAATGAAAATCTTCCTGATGAAATATGAAACTTCTGAGCTTCCACTTGCTTCTTGTATTGACTGTTTTTTACTGTTTCTTCACGGTTTGTATTCATGGTACTTATTTCCATAATGAATGTTTCATGTTCTGGGAAACATTGCAGAAACATAGAATTTCAACAATCTGTCTAAGCGTTGAAGGAGAAGGCAGAAGAACTTAAGAGTTTCTAGGTCATTTTAAAAACTCAAGTAATACCTAGACACGTTTTGAGCACGTTTTAGGTTGGTTTGACACTAAGTTTGTTGCACTTACACACTTGGTTGTCATCTTGAAGTGCTCTTTTCACACTTTTTGAACTTTCTCGTAGCTTATGAGTTACGAACCTACACGTAAGCTTTCTTAGGTCATTTTGAAAGTTCAAGTGATACTTAGACACGTTTTGAAGTCGTTTTAGGTTGGTTTGAAACTAAGTTTGTTGACCATACTCACTTGGTTGTCATTTTGGTCTTAAAGTGCTCTTTTCACACTTTTTGAACTTTTTGGTAGGCTATGAGTTACCAACTTACACTTAAGCTTTGCTAGATCGTTTTGAAAGTCCAAGTGATACTTAGACACACCTTCACCACTTTTTAGATTGGTTTGGAACTAAGTTTATTGCATTTGCGCACTTTGTTGCCATTTTGGGTCCTGAAGTGCTTTTTTCACACTTTTTGAAATTTTGGTAGGTTGTGAGTTACAAACTTACACTTAAGCATTGTTTGGTCATTTTGAAAATTCAAGTGATACTTACACACGTTTTGAATACATTTTAGGTTAGATTGAGTTTGTTGCACTCACACACTTGGTTGTCATTTTGGGTCTTCAAGTGCTCTTTTCACACTTTTTGAACTTTTTGGTAGCTTATTAGTTATGAACTTACACATAAGCTTTTTTAGATCATTTTGAAAGTTCAAGTGATACTTAGACATGTTTTGAACTCGTTTTTAGGTTGGTTTGAAACTAAGTTTATTGACCTTACCCACTTGGTTGCCATTTTGGGTCTTGACGTGCTGTTTTCACACTTTTTGAACTTTTTGGTAGGCTTATGGGTATTAAATTGGTACCAAATTACAACTAAGCTTTGTTAGATCATTTTGAAAGAACAAGTGATACTTAGACATGCATTGACCACTTTTTAGGTTGGTTTGGAACTAAGTTTGTTGCACTTGCACACTTGGTTGTCATTTTGGATCTTGGAGTGTTTTTTTTTCCCATACTTTTTGAACTTTTTGGTATGTTATGAGTGACGAACTTACAAACAAACATTCTTAGGTCGTTCTGAAAGTTCAAGAAGAAATTGGAATGGAGGTTTGGTTGGTCACAACTCATGAGAAATGGACAATAATGCATATGATGAATCTGGCGAGAGAGACAGAGAGGGGAGAAAAAAGGTCAATTTGATAATTGTTTGTTGTAAAAAAGCATGGGCCATAAATTCTTTTACCAAACAGTGCCATTTATTTCTCTTCAAGGCAACCACCACTGGATCATCCATCATGTGGTGCATATTTTTCATTGAGTTATCTCAGCTAAAATAAAAATAAAAATAAGGAACTATAAATGTCAATTAATCTTTTAGGTTTGTTTATTCGCTTTGATCCATGATTTTTTTATAATATTAATTTTTATTTTTTGAATTGTTGATATATCAAAATTGCTATCCATTTTAATTACCTAAAGAATAATAATTTAATGATATTTTGAGATGAAAAATCATAATTCTTTGATCTTTTATTGCTAATTTGTAATTGAACAAATTTCAATTAGAATAAGTGGTGGGTTATGAAGAGAATCATTAAGTTAACATAGGTTGAGAGCAACCTATGTATGAAACTAATTATCATGTAAGGTAAGGTTGGAAGTTGGAGAACATAATGAAATAATTATCATTTACTTTCTCAATATCTGCCAATTTCATAAAGGAAAATAAAACAATTAAAAAAAAGATAATCATCCATCAAAACTAGAAAAAATTATTAAAGAAAGGGACTAGGTTTTAGTATATACTAATACTGCTACTAATCTCTCATTGATTGTAAGTTCGAGATGAAAACTTTGTATATGAATAGTACTTTAATTGAATGTTAGTCATGAATAGGATAACCTCTAGTGACATTTCATGCTTCATGCATGTCAGCAAACAATGTTTTCCTCAACGAATTATTTTCATTGTGAAAATGTTTGCCAACTAGTGGTTAAAATATAAAAGAAACATCGAATCACCAATTGTTTTTGTTAAAAAGAAAAGATAATGTGAATCAATTGGTGGATTAGAATAACTCAGTTAGAATGTGCCATTCATAGATATAATCAAAAGAGTCATGTGAAAAGAACAGTATTATAGAACCCCATAGAAGGAAAGAACCACACCAAAGGATGTCACTCATTAGTGCATTTAGATTGAGATGTCAGAAGTCCAAAAAAGTTGCAGAATTAAAATAGACATATTAACTTGATCCAACAATGTAAAAGAATAAAATAGGTACTACAAGAGTACTAGAAATTAGCTCACTCAAGTTTTCTAGTGTGGAAAGATTGCTAGAGAGAGAAAGGGAACAACCAAGTCTCCAAAATTTACCAGCATCAACCACGTGGTTGGTATCCATAGGGGAATCTTTCAATGTTGTCGTGGATCCTCCACAAAATAAACTAAGAATAATCAAACAAATTACAATTGATTTCATTTTATTCTCAATTTCAATTTTTTTGGTTCAAATTTATAGTTCAACGCTTTCTTTTATAGAAAGTCAATTAAGTGAAACTCACATACACATTGTATATATATCGAAAAAAAATAAGCACTCTTAATTTAAACCACGGCCGCCCTACAAATCAGATTGAGGATGAAACAGTATTCATGACGATACCATCGAAAAACAAACGACTTATGATGACACACTGCCACTATTTTCTTGATCCCCTAATGTTTTTTTACAAATTTTAATTTCCTCTAATGGCTTAATACGCATTTCACGTTAAAGCCCTACGAATGTGGAAGATCCATTCGTAGTTTACAAAGTTGTCATTACACGAATTTACTTCATTAAACATATCCTCAAATTATCTTTGACATTTTCAACGAATTTTTTTAGTTGTATATATAACTAATAAACACACATATACCTAGACCACATCAATTAATAGGATCAGTATACTTTGTTATATTTGTATTCTTTTTTCCAAAATATTACCATAGGCATAAATTATTAAACCTATAAATAAACTATGTTGCAGTTATTTATTTTTCAGTAGAACATGATCCTTCACCTAATTAGCCGAGTTATCATTCGACATAAAGAATTTTATGAGTATAAAATACATAGCTCAACTAACATCTGATGTGTGTAAACGATCGTGGGGTTTATGATTTGAATCACTGCACCCACATCATATTTCTCCACAATTATTACTAATTTAATATTAGAACGATTAGTATAAAAAGAGAAAGTTGATGTAACAATTAGTATAAAAAGATATTTATATCCGATCAAGGACTCGTGAACTCTAATAGACTACATATTTTGGAGTAAGTTGAGAATCACCCACATTGAGAAGATAAGGAGAGATGTCACAATTTTTGTTAAAGAAATCAACGACGAACTAGAGAATTACAAAAAACGTATGGAGAAATCGACATAAACTAGGATAATCCTAGAATGAGAGACATTATCTATTAACAAAGAGTTAAGTTACAAGGTTGAAAGGCTGGAGGAAAGCCCAGAACAACCTAATCTAACAAAGGTCTAAACTTAAGAGAAATGGTAGTAGTATCATATTGGTTACAGGATGAATGACGCCCAGACCAAACTCTTATCAAGTTACACATATCTTCCCATAAGTTAACAATAGATTTTGATTTTTTCTTTAAAATGCTATTGTTTCTTTCTATTCAGACAGTCCAAAGTAACTCAGGTATCGCATTGAATCTAATGACATTTCTTCTACTTGATTCCTTTTGCTTGGATATCATTCTGCATATGGTAATTAAGTTTTCGAAGTTTGAGAAATTACCAAGTGCTCTCGCCATTTTGTTCCATAACCATTTCATGACTCTGCAATCTAGAAGGAGATTATCTTGATCTTCATTGTTTCATAGCATAAAGTATACCTTTTTGGATTCAGACATATAGAGGGACACTTTTTTTGAATGACGTCCATCATATTAATTTTCCTGTGGAATATAGTCCACAAGAAAAATTTACATTTTAATTATAGATATCCAAGGGGCCTTTAAATTGGAGTGCTTTCCAGTTGAAGGGATATCTCCGATGAATGAATTAGCTGAGTATTTGACACTAATAATTTTCCTCCAAAGTGCGTCTGGTTCCGTTAGATAACGCCAAAGCCATTTACATAAGAGCGAGATATTCGTGGTCTTTAGCTTTGAGATGGCCAGACCTCCTTTAACGACCCAACTTTCTACTAAGTTGGAGCCATTACCATTCAAATAAATATAGATTTTTTATTTTTAAAAACAAGAAAATACCAAAATTTTAAGAAAACATTTTAAATATTTAGTTAATATAATAGCAATATAAATCTAAAGAGAGAATGAAATAATTAATTAAAGGATCAAAATAGCTACTTATGTTGGGGCCCAAAATGTAATTCAAATGAATTCTTTTCACACTTTTCTTATTCCTCTGTAATATGTTATCTACAAAAAAAAAAAAATGAAATGAAAATAGTTTACCATAAATGGGATGGACCAATTGAAACTCAAATTTCACTGCTACAAATTCTATTTTACTCGTCACTAGGTAGTTTTACATACTTGACGTTTTTATTAAAAAAAATGTCAAGTATTGAACATTTTAAAGAAAAAACGTCAAGTAGAGTTTCAAAAAAGTGGAATTTTCATGGAATTTGTCGAAGTATTTTACATTAACTTTTACTTGACTTTTTTTTTTGCATCAAGTATAAGAGAGATTTTACTTGACGTTTTATTCGCGTTAAGTACAACAAAATTTTACTTGATGCAAACAAAACGTTAAGCATAGTTTGAAGAAAGCAAAATTTTCATGAAATTTTTTGAATTATTTTACGTTAACTTTTACTTGACGTTTTTTTTCACGTCAAGTATAGTGTAAAATTTACTTGGCGGGGTTTTAGTGTCAAGTATAGTGCAACTTTTGTTGGCTTTTTGGCCCTTAATCTCAAATTAATTTATTTTAATTATTCAATTAATTTATGTTTTGATGATAACAAATCTGATTTTTTATTGACAATTTTATTGATTTGAATAGACCATATCGTAGAGCTTGGAAAAAATGATTCTAACGCCTCTTGAATCACCCAAATCGAAGTTCAAATGGAGAAAATATTGCTAAAAGAAGGTTAACGGAAAAATACCCGAGATGGTGACGTGGCGACCAAGCATTCAATTTGAACCAATTAGAGAAAGCCACTTGGAGCAATAAAGGAGTAACAAATGTGGCTTTTTGTTATGTTTTATTAGCTTTTATAAATAAAATGAATTTAAAAAGAAAATGATTTTAATATTATTATTTTTCCTTGTGTCTAACGGCTAGTTGTTTTAAAAGATTGTGAAGTTGCTTTATTGATTTCTTCTTAAACAAAATATTTTGAAAAGACGTATTATTATATTATTATTTGTATTGTGTCTAACGGCTAATTAAGTTTAAATCTCAACCATTCATTTTTCTTTTACTTATATCTAATGACTCAAATGATTTTGAATTTATCTTTTCTCTCTTTTTAAATACTTCACATTTACACAAGATCAAAAAATCTTTACAATCCTCAAAAAGTGCAAAAAGCCAACATTGTTATTCTCTCTAAAGCTTCCAATTTTTATTCTTTTCATCTTATTCTTGAGAACTTCTTATTATATTGTGAGGATTAAATTTGTGAGCTTCAAATTGTATACTCACTCTTTTAGAGAGTTTTTCTTTTGCGTGATTTAAAAACTTCAACATATTGTAACAGTTGGATCCTAACCCGTGGAAAGGATCGGGTTTGCTCTTGAACCCGAAAAAGGAGCAAGAATCGGTTCGGCTCAAATCCGTGGAAAGAGTCCAAAGAAGATTTTCAAAATCAAAATCCCAAGAGGTGCTTGGGAAAGTGGATGTAGGTTGAGTTTAACCGAACCACTATAAAATTACGGTGTCTTCTTCTCTAACTCTTTTCTAATTATTTTTTAATTTAATTTTAGTTACATATTCTTATTGGTTGAGTTTGATTGCATACTTCCATTCATATCTTTTTATCAATCTTGTTATTTAACAAAGTTTACAAAGTTCTTTATTTAAATTTTAAAAAATATCTAATTAGTTGATTTTACTTTTTATTTGTCAAAAAGTTTATTTAAACCCTATTCACCCCCTCTAGGGTTGCCATACCGATCCAACAACTTTTACATGACATTTTTTCATGTCAAGTATAGTTAATATTTACTTGAATCAGAAACAACGTCAAGTATAATTAACATTTTTATTTTGTCAAGCATAAAATTTAAAAAATACTTTTTATTTCCCTCATACTTTTGGCTACTTCAGAATTATTGATTGTTGGTTACGGTGTGTTCAGAGAAAAAGGGTTTCTCGAACTTGCGTGGTGGGTGATATATTTTAACGTGGAAAGTTTTCGGTGTGTGTACCTTCTTTAACTTGGTGTATATTATTTATAGTTATGCATTTTAGTAATGTTTTTAAAATAAAGTACGCTTACAAATGGTCAAATAAACTCCATACTTTTTCTAATTGTGTTTTTTGTGTGATGTAGGCATCTTTTTATTTTAATTTACACTTATTTTATCTTTCATATTATAATTTGAGTAATTTGCTCATATTAAACATATTGTCTTTTAGGAAGGAAACCTCAACTTTCATGTTTTGGAATGATGCAAAATTTTAGAGATGGAAGAAGTTACAACACAAATTTGGTATTTACTCCCCTAAATATTTAAGGACGGGTATGTTCTCTCGAACTAGAGGAACTTTCTATTTTATTTGATAAGTTATCCTCCAGTCTCACTTCTTTCTTTTCTTTCTTTCTTCTCTCTGTTTTTTCTTTTTTATATTTTTTAAAAAATAAATAAGTAGTTAGCTTTCCTATGCTAAGTGTAGGTTGGACTTGTTGTATATAATTTCCAAGTTCCAATTGGAGCAACTCTTGAATAGGTTTAAATTTTTGTTGTGTTTAGGTTCATATTGTTTGGATGAAGTTTGAGATGGTTTCAAAGTAAAAGATAGCTCTAGTAAACTCTTTGAGCATTCTTTTGTGCAAACTTACAAAATTTTATTACCTAATGCTGGAGTATGATTGAGCTGACTAATTTGTTTTTTCTACTTCCTCTAATTCCTTATTCTACTTCTTTGTACATTGCCTTCTACTCTCTGTTTCCAACTTATCTTTGATCAAGCTGAATTTTGATAACTAATTAATGAGAAAGTTAAAGCGATGTGACATTTTAATAAAGATATATGTGTAATTTGATGAGTGATGTTAGAGACGATTCTTAAGAATTGGTTCATTTTGATTTATACTATATTTTGGGAAATGTAGGGTCGTGACGATTTTTCAATCTCAAAAAAATTTGAAAATTAAAAGACCAGAAAAAGCACCATTTTGGAAAGCAATAAAGGTAAAGGTATTTATAAATAGTTTACAACTTAATTTAGCACATAATATGCTATCCATTATTATTTGGTTTTGTGTTATAGTGTCCTCTACAAGTAGATCCTGTTGAATGTGGATATTATATTATGAGATACATGTGCACATGTGCAAAATTGTGAGTAAGGACACAAGTATTATTATTGATGCAGTATGCTTTTAGACGATTTACATTTGTAACATTATAAATAGTATAATATATATGACTAATTTTTATTTTAAACAAAGTGTCGACTCAGCTTTTTATGTTTTATAGATTGATACGAGAAATTCATACTCACAGCTTGAATTGGATGAAGTACGAGTGGAGTGGGTTCAATTTTTAGCTCGATCATATGATAGACACACCTAGATATGATCTTGTTAATTTTGTAAATGGCTAACATATCAAAATGCCTATAACTTTTCTTTTTTTTTTGTGTAAATATTTTGTTCATAGCAATTACGCTTATATATATGAGACAATAGATGTAAGAGGATAGACTTTAGTTTTGGTATACCACAAATGTTTTTTGTTATATAAGATAACTATTATTGTTGTTCATTTTGAAATAGGCCACATATAGGAAATTTTAGTTGACTATATTGGATTGGAATTGTGTAATATTTGATGACATTACTGACAGTAGTGAAATTATTGTTGGTTTGCTTATTATACTAAATTATTGGTCATTTTTTGTTGTGTAACTATTAGTTGGAGAGTTTATTTTGTTGATGAATATGTTTTATTGAAACGAATGTACGTAATACAGAAAACAGAAAACAGAAAATGGAACATTTTGTTTATTAAATATATTAATAAATGGTATACATGGCGTTAAATACATGTCAAATATACTATCTTACTTAAATCAAATATACAAAATTGATGTTTTTCGTTTTGAAACTCAAATTCGAGACTCAATGTATGCACTTTTTATCCATTTAAGGTGGATCCACCTTAAATGGATAAAAAGTGCATACATTGAGTCTCGAATTTGAGTTTCAAAACGAATCAATTTTGGGAGTAGAAATGGTTGGCAATCAGTGAACTCATAGTTTCTAGTCCTCTACATGAAGCAATTTGTTGACAGCCAACATGATTGTCATTGGTCAACTTCATCAAAACCTGAAAACAAATGATAGAGTGTGACGAGAAAAATTAACACAAAATAACTACACATCATCCAAATCTTGGGAGTAGAAAAACTGTCATATATTTAAAATTAAGGCGAACCATACTCCTGAGAGGACAAATCGTAGCTCATATATGTTGTCAATATAAATTGATCACTTAGCAGAAAGTAATCAATACAAGCAAATAAATTTTATTATTGGGATCCAAACAGAAAATATTCAACTCAATAACTGCCCTGGACATTATCCTTCAAAAACCAAATAAGAACAAATGCGTAAGAATACTGGAAAAAAATAAAGTGCAAATAATATATTATAATAAACCTTGATAGAAGTAGGACGGCAATCAGCTACTAGACCAAATCCCTCCTCCTCATTAAGGGATGTCAAGCTTAGTTTCGTTGAAGATAGCTTTCATTGAAGCTTGAATATGAGTCAATGGTGTATATCTCATGTTATCCTCTATCCGTGTAAAGTAAAAAGTATAGGCCAAGAATACAGCTATCTAATATGTTAGAACAAAAGAAATCAGAAACTTTCATAGTGGCAGCTAACAAAAACATTGAAAAAGTTAAAATTCACACTATAAACAACTACATCAGTAGTAATTACGACTAATAACGAGGAAACTAATAACGACTAATAATGATTGTTGAAAGAGATAAAAGCAATGTTTGATAAACTTACTAATGAATTCTCAGTCCATTTATCTTTCGTCTAATTGAAGTTTGGGCAGTCAAGGTCTTCGTGTTAATTTTCCTTTTTTGAGGAGAAGATTATATGGTCTAAGTTTTTTCCTCAAGATGATACAAATTTGCAGAATTGTAGAGAAATCGTAAAACCCACCAACCAACTTTAGTGGATTAAAAATTAAAAGAAAGAAAAAGAGACACTTAGAAAAAGGTCAAAGACAATACTTTCAATGAGCAGGAGAAAAGGAAAAATTAGATAAACATATGTAAATGTAGTAAATTAGAAGAGGCATTATTGAGTACCTGTTATGGATTATTGGATTAGGTCCATTTGGTAATCTTCTCTTGCTAACAGAATAAAAATCAGATTGACATAAAGAATAATGATAAAGAATGACACCTTGATTCTTCCACATCTTCTTTCATGTACCATTAAATAAAGCAACAAAATTATAATCATGAAAAATCATATGACTAGTTCTGTTCAAGAAGCTTAGAGAAAAAAAAAAATATTAGGAGAAGAAAATTTCTTTACAACTAAAATTCCCCTTTTCCCTCTCTATCAATCTTACATATGAACCTGAAAACAAAAATTCACTTCCTATTTAAGTGCATCATTAGTTTCAAGAAACTTGACCTATTTATAACTAAGATAGGGGAATATATAAGAAAAACATCTGCAAAACATCTGCAGATACCGATCATAAAATCCAACCTACATAAAGTTTGTGTTAAGGAACTTTGAAAAGAAAAACATAGGAAAAGAATTGGAGAGGACATCAAAGTATACAAAATGGTGATATAAAAAGTATAACATAAATAGGGTTGAAGAGTGATATCTACCCCAAATTCATTGTTATAATTGAAAAAAAAAATTAAGAAAAAGGGTTGAAGATTTATAGTATTTGCAACTCACTCAACAAAGACCGTTGGCCAAGTCAAAAGGCGGGCTAGTATAACATAAATAGGCAGGGTAATGTGTTGAAACTGGCAACACCAGTTATTTCTCTCCCATAGTTACCAATATTTTGATGTTGTACGTATGAACAAATCAAAGAATGTCTGACAAATATACCAAACAAATAAATCACAAAGCTTCAGAAAATTGACATTTCTAGTTTTTTATTTATTATTATTATTTTCAATCTTTTGACCAAATTTTAGAAAGATTTGTTAAAATTATTGATAGGAAGTGGATAAAAAAACAAGGAAATTATTTATAGAAATTATTTATAGAAGTAATGTTTATAAGCTTAATTTTAAAAAGCAAAAACAGTTATTCTCTAATGCTCCAAATTAGTAATGTTTATAAACTTGGTTTCTAAGCCTCCCTTGTTTTATGAATGTTCTTAGAAAAATTGTTTTTCATGGACAAAACATTTAACCCTTTAAAACTCACATTTCAATCAGAAACTATGTTCCATCAATATATGTTGTAAATGAAGAAATGAGTAAATTTGCAAACCTTTGCAACTAGAAAGTCTGATAAAATCTCATTGCCTCCAAGCAACTCACATCTTATTGGGTTTCTCTAGCTCTCAGAGTGATCCATGCCTGATGCCAATATAAGAAACATATATTGATTAAGGAGTGGGTAATAAATTAGTATTCATCAAGTTAATTTGGGATAACCCTGAGCTCTAACCTTTCCCAAGCTAGCTTGGCCTGAAGTAATCATTGTTCCCTTTTCATATAATTTGCAAAGTCTCCAACCAATGAGGAATGTTGCTTGAAATATTTCCCAGCATGAGAACAAGTTTTTGTTGGTTAAGTTGAAAAGCTGCTAATGGTGCTCCAAATTGTTCTCTCTTCTTCAAATATACGGATATCTTAGACATTAGAAATATAATGATTTTGCAGTTGATAGATCAATTAGAAGAAAGAGGGGTACTACCTGTGACACATATCATAAACCCTCATTGTCATGCCAATGGGTTGCCAGACAACCATTACACGCGAAACCGCTAGAACCTGCTCCATAAAGCAGTAATTATAATAACAGAACTAGGAAAAATGTTGATAAAATAATAACTTTTGTCATTATAATTATAATAACTAACATAACATAATTTTTGTCATTAGATTCAAGTATTTCCCGCCACTCGCCACTCATCACATACTTTTTCAGATCATCTTTTAGCTTCCATAATCCTTTACTTTGTGCCTCCAGTTTATTCACTAAATCAGATGAATTTTAGCTGTCTGCTGAAACAATAGCATTTTTCATGGACAACCTACTTTCAGAAACTTTTCCAGTAGCCTTAGTAACATAACAAATAAAAAGAAAAAAAAGATTCAATAAAGAAAGAAACATAACAAAAAAAAATTCCAATTCCCAAAAATGTAGAAACTCAAAGATTCAATAAACAGAAAGAAAGCAAAAAAATACTTACACTAGTAGATAATAAAGAAGAGAAAGTTGATTTTTTTGAACAAACGAGGAAGAACTCTTTAGGTTGGAATGTAACACACCACAAGCTACAATTTAAAACCCTAGAAAAATTGAGGTCGAAATCAAAATAAGAACAGAGAAATTAAAGGAAAATTACAAACTGATTGATTGAAACTTGGAGAAATGAAAGTCCCAAGGAGAAGAACAAGAACAATGAGAGGAAACCGAGAGAGGTTGGAGACAATGCTATTTTGTTCCAAGACAAAGAAGAACTTGTGGCCTTCAAGAAAATTTTAGGATGGGTTGCCTTTTTCTACTCAAGGCATCAACTTCCACATTCAATTTCGTAGATGGTGATCAATGGTGTGGTTAAAATCCTTGATCAACTCTAACCATACCCTCTATGTATAATTTAACTCCGTTGACCAAAGATATCATTTAAAATCTTATCATCTATCAAAATATGACACTTTTCTTCATATAAAATGGTGTCGCCACACTTTTAATGCTAACACTACTGTGGCTACTCCCACATCATGAGCTATCAATTTATCTTTCTACATTAGAGCACAACCTAAACCCTGATGAGAAACATCACAGTAAGTTTCCAACACAACATCAGGTATCAGAAGTGTAAAATAGGCAATGAAAACAAGTTGTCTCTCTAGTTCCTGAAAACTTTGTTCACAATCTTCATCCACATAAATTCTGAGTTCTTCTTGGTCAACTAGTTAATGAAAGAGCTAACTCTGAAAATATTTATATAAAATGTTGGTAATATCCAAATTACCTAAGAAAATCATATACTTTAATAACTGTTATGGGTTGCTTCCACTTACGTACATACTTCAATAGCTAGTCTAAGGACTCGAACGAAACTCTGGATCTCTGACTTAAGGCCTCTGACAAACTTGTCGGCTCTCTCGGCCTCAATTCTTACTAGCTCAAGTGCAAATCGGGATAACGAGTCGAATTCCTGATCGTACTCCTCAACGGTCATATTGCCTTGCTCCAGCTTTAGGAACTTCTGGCACTTGGCATCTCTCACTGTACCGGAGAAGAATTGGCATAAAAATTCTTCTTAAACTGCTCCCAGTTGATCTGACTCATATCCCCACCCAACATCCTCTTTGTGGACTCCCACCAGCCTCTGCCTCTGTCAGTCAATAAATACACGGCGCACTGAATTTTCTGGTCGTTGGGACACTTCGTGTAGCAAAAGATAGTCCCCACTGAACTCAACCACATCTGCGCCTTGGTGGGGTTTGTCAATGATCCATCGAAGGTCTGAGGGTTATACTTCCTGAAGTCTCTCAGGTGCTTGGCTTTTGCTGAGAGCATGTCCGATACGTGCTAAGCTACAACTGGGGTCTGAACTTCTGCAGCTGGGATCTGAACACCTGTCGTCGGTGTCTGAACAAAATCGGTCTGGGTCTGTTGGGCGGGCTGATTATGTGCCAATGCTTCAAACAACATATCTCTGTACCTTTGCTCCATGGCAGCAAAGTCTGCTTTTGTAATAGGTGCAGTAGGATCGACAACTTGAACAGCAGGTTGTCCTTCAGATTGTCCTTCAGGCTGGTTATGTTTAGCTCCTCTACCTCCTCTACCTTCTCTACCACCTCTACGAACACTTCTGTGTGGTGACATTTTTCCTAAATTCCACCACCAAAAGTCTTTTACAACAAAATTCACTCTTAACCATCATACTTATCTAGTTTAATTCAGGCAAAGTCATAAATACAAAACATAAATTTATATCATAAAGCATATCTGGCATGTGACAAAGGACTGTATCAACCATAGGGGTAAAAATCAAAGACTTACATCGTAAGTAAGTCTACAAAATCTAAAAATTGTGGCTCTGATACCAATTGTAACAACCCAACTTTTCTAGTAAGTTGAGGTCATTATTATTTAAATAAATATAGAGTTTTATTTATAAATATACAAGAAAATAATTTAAAATTTGAAGAAAAACTTTAAATAATATAAATAAATAAATAATTAAAATAACTAATCAAAATACTAGTTTGGACCCATAAAAATAAAAGAAATACTTAAAATAATTGAACCGGAGTTCTGAATAAATCTCTGAAAAATATAATTACTTCAATACAAATGCGGAAGAAAACTGAACTATTCCCTACGGCGATCAACGGTCTCTTCTTATCATTTACCAGCTTGCCCTTGCCTCTACCCTTACGTGAAAATTAAACATTTAAAAGAGTTAGTATAAATTTATACTCGGTAAGAGACCCATAATAGTCTCACTATGTGTCTGTTAACCTCTCGTTAGAGTCCTGGAATAAGGTACCGCATACTATTGTGCTCCCGAATGCACACTATCCAGTGGTCCCGTAGGGACACATCTGGGCTCTCGGGGAATTTGAAGGAATCACCCTAAAGGAGAGTCGGGTTGTAAGTGATCCTGTCGAATCACATCTCAAACTAGCCACTGTATTTCGGTGAATTGAAAGAACTGAAAGTACAGTTACAAGAGTTACTAGACAAGGTTTTCATTCGACCTAGTGTGTCCCCTTGAGGTGCACCAGTACTGTTTGTGAAGAAGAAGGATGGATCGATGCGTCTCTGTATTGATTACAGAGAACTTAATAAGGTGACAGTCAAGAATAGGTATCCACTGCTCAGAATAGATGATTTGTTTGATCAGTTGCAAGGAGTCATTGTATTCTCTAAGATTGATTTATGCTCAGGTTATCATTAGTTGAGGATTAGAGACAATGATATTCCTAAGACTGCCTTTCGTTCGAGGTATGGACATTATGAATTCATCGTAATGTCCTTTGCATTGATAAATGCACCTGCTGTATTTATGGATCTGATGAACATAGTGTTTAAGGATTTCTTAGACACTTTTGCAATAGTTTTTATTGATGATATCTTGATTTACTCCAAGACAGAGACTGAACATGATGAGCATTTACATAAAGGTTTAGAGACTCTGCGAGCTAATAAATTTTATGCTAAGTTTTCAAAGTGTGAATTCTGGTTGAAGCATGTGGCTTTCCTTGGTCATGTGGTATCTAGTGAGGGAGTTTTTGTGGATCCTGCAAAGATTGAAGCTATTACCAGTTGGTCTCGACCCTCTACAGTTAGTGAGGTCGTAGTTTTCTAGGTTTAGCAGGTTATTACCGGAGGTTTGTGGATGACTCTTCTCGTATAGCTACTCCCTTGACTCAATTGACCAGGAAGGGGACTCCTTTTGTTTGGAGCTCAAATCCAATAAACTAACATCCTAAGTTGTTTAATGAGTCTTGAACAGTTTGTAGAGACATATAGGGATCGATGTTCAAAATAAGCTTAAAGGGTCTATAGTATAGGGATAAGGCTGGGTACCTTATCCTGGTAACAATATTGATATGGCTCACTTTGTATTTGATACAAAGCAATGATCCAACGTGTTCATGTAGTTGACATGCGAGTGAGGGTATCCTATGCAATGAGTTTGCATAAGATCGGACCACGAATTAGTAACCACTAGATGTAACTCCTTTAACTAGTTAAGTTTCTATTTCACTAGGATGACCTAGGTAACTTAGTCTTAATCCTGAGTGTGTTATGAACTCCTATTCACGAGGGATTGTCCTTTGATTTGTACAGGTGAGAGTCACCAGATCTCCAACTCAATAAGCTTATCATTTTGGAGACAAGATCGAGTGGGGAGCTGGGAACATAATTACACAAGATGGAATTCACTCATTCCCTACTTTAGGTTAAGTAGATGAGTGTTCCCTTAAATGGTGTCTCCAGGTCTTGAACAAAGGTCTCTACCCTCTCCATGGCACAAGAGGGATTTTTGTTTATTAGTAGGACCATAAACAAGTTGTTCATTGGAGGAGCACTGGTATTTAAGGATTAGAGGTAACCCAGGGATAAAACGGTAAATTGACCCAGCTGGTGTTACGAACACTCGTGAAGGACTAACTTACTGTTATTGGTCTATATCCGTGGACACATAAATATATCTACAGTGAGAAGAGTTCAGCTGTGAGTCTTTAGTGGAGTGTACACACAGTTAACGAATATTGATTAATGTGGTTAATGAGTTTAGCCAATTAATCTCATATCATTGTAGCTTATGATCTGTAGGTCCATTAGGTCCCCTTCCTAGCTCGTAAAGGGTATTGAGATTTATTTATATTGATTGTAATTTGAAATGTTCAAATATACTTAGGGAATTAGTTTAATGTATAGTGATATATTATAATATAAAGTTTGTGAAATTTTATTATAAATTTAATTTTAGATATGATTCAAAATTAATTTATGAAAGATAAAATATTTGAATAAGTTCAAATATTAATGTGAATTGGATTCATATTAAAATTATTGGTTATGAGAGAAACTTATATTTGAATTTGATTCAAATTTTTTAAGTTAAATATCTTATATTTAACTTAACTATAAATTAATTGGAGAATTAATTAATAATTTAGTTTTATTTAATTTAATTTAATTTAATTTAATTTATAAAATGATATTACAGAGATATTAATTAAATATGATTTAATTAATTATATTAATATATAATGTATAAGATATTGGAGAGATATTTATTCAAATAAAATTTGAATGAAATATTAATTAAATGTAATTTAATTAATTATTAACTAATTGATTAATTGTTAATTAATTAGTAGATTTGATATTAAGAATCTCATGATTCTCTCCACTTCTTTTCTTATTCCAAGAAGGAAAGAGAGCTATAAATATCTAGAAGAAAACAGTTTTTTTTAACAAAGTTCATTAAGAGAAAAAAGTCAAAGTTCATTAAGAGAAAAGAGTTTCTCTCAAATATCTATAAACTTTTTTTCATCTCAATTGGTTCCCACAAACCAATTTCATTCCAGAGGATAGGAAGGTCTCCGACAGGTGGTGTCCCAATTTAGATATTGATTTGTAAATTCAGAGACGTCATCTAAAGTAAGTTCTTGTATATTATTCTTTAAAAGCATGCTTAGAATTTATTTAGAATCTTGATTCTAAAATTTTGCCAATATACCTGTATTTTAAGATTCCCAAATTAATTTGAGAAACAATTTTTTAAATTATTTCGCTATCATAGGGCTTTTATCCCTTCAGATACCTCACAATTAGCTCAGTTAGCAGTGCAACCAACTTTGAGGCAGAAGATTATTGATGCTCAGGGTAGTGATTCTTATTTTGTTGAGAAGCATCACCTTGTAGAAACAGGGCAAGCTGATGGATTCTCCATATCCTCTGATGGACTTTCATTTGAGAGGCGATTGTGTGTGTCAGTAGACACTGCAATTAAGGCTAATCTATTCAATGTAGCTCATAGTTCCCCATTTTCTATGCATCATGGTAGTACGAAAATGTATCAAGATCTAAACGAGTCTATTGGTGTGGCGTAATATGAAGAAAGAAGTGGCAGAGTTTGTTAGTAGGTGCTTGGTGTGCCAGCAGGTTAAAGCACCTAGATAGAAACCAGCAGGTTTATTATAGCCCTTCAGCGTCCCAAAATGGAAATGGGAGAATATGTCTATGGATTTTATTACAGGACTGCTTAGAATCCTAAAGGGCTACACAGTGATTTGGGTTGTTGTAGACAAGCTTACGAGATCGACACATTTCGTCCCAGGGAAATCCACTTATACTGCTAGTAAGTGGGCACAATTATATTTGACCGAGATTGTGAGACTTCACGGGGTGCCTGTATTGATTGTTTCTGACAGGGATGCACGTTTTACTTCCAAGTTTTGGAAGGGATTTCAGCCTACTATGGGCACAAGGTTAGATTTCAGTACGACTTTCCATCCACAGACTGATGGTCAAACTGAACGTTTGAACCAAGGTTTGGAGGATATGCTACAAGCTTGTGCATTAGAGTTTCCAAGTAGTTGGGACTCTCACTTGCATTTGATGGAGTTTGCTTATAATAACAGTTTTCAGGCTACTATTGGCATGACACCATTTGAGGTTTTGTATGGTAAGTGTTGTAGATCTCTTGTTTGTTGGAATGGGGTTGGTGAACCGAGATTGATGGGTTCTGAGTTGGTTCAGTCCACAAATGAGGCTATTCAAAATATTAGAGCACGTATGCAAACAACGTAGCGTATACAGAAAAGTTATGCTGATGTGAGACGGAAAGATCTTGAGTTTGAGGTGGGAGATAAAGTGTTCTTGAAAGTAGCACCTATGAAGGGTGTTTTGCATTTTGAAAAGAATGGGAAGTTGAGTCCTCGTTTTGTTGGATCTTTTGAGATTATAGAGAGAATTGGTGTTGTGGCATATCGTTTTACATTGCCACCATCTCTCTCCGCAGTTCATAATGTTTTCCATGTTTCGATGTTGAGGAAGTACGTGACAGATCCATCTCATGTAGTGGATTATGAATCATTAGAGATTGATGAGAATTTGAGCTATATAGAGCAACCAGTTGAGATTCTGGCTAGAGAGGTAAAAATGCTTCGTAACAGAGGGATTGCATTGGTGAAAGTATTGGGGCGAAATCACCAAGTTGAAGAGGCAATATGGGAGCGAGAAGATGATATGAGGGCTTGTTACCCAAAGTTGTTCGAGGATTAGAACTTTTAATGACTAAAGTTTCTTAAGGAGAGAAGAATGTAACATCCGAACTTTAAGGTATTTTATTGTAAACAATTTGCAGTTTTATTTAAAGATTTTAAATTTTGTGGGGTGTTGTTATATTATAGGATTGAAGGAAAAGAAAATTGGTTATTGATGAATAGAAGTAGTAATAATAATAGTTATTGTTTATTATTATTATTATTATTATATATAAAAGAAGGGAAAATCTTTTTTCTTCTTCACATACGCGACCCCCCCCCCCCCCCCCCCCCACACCGTCTTCTTCGTTTTCTCCTTCTTCTTGCCCTAGTCGCCGGCCGCTCCACCTGCTTCCTCTCCCTCTTCTTCTCCATTCATCCTTCTCTGCCGTCGCCTTGCACTAGCCGAGCGAATCCCGTCCGGCGAAACCCAGTCGGGCCACACCGCCTCTCCATCCGCAACCGTCGTGCCTTTGTTCAGTTTTGTCTGCACCGATCTCCATTCGTGAAGCCCAGCCGCGGCGTTAGCTCGTCGATCGATTGTGAGGCAGCGCGTGCGTCTCCTTCCAGCGGCGTGGGTTCCCTTCCTATCATGCGTGATTATTCTTCGATCGCTGCTCCTGCCTTACTGTGGGTTTAGGTGAAAATATTTGAGTTAAGGATAAATTGTGGGTTCCGTTGTTTTTTTTCTTTCGTGCTTATCGTTAAATGTTAACTATTGGATGTAATCATTGAAAAAAAATACTTTAACCTAGAAGGCATACATTGAATCAGTGGGCGAATCCTTGAGTTTCAAACGGGGTTGAGTTGAGTTCGACCCTCCACTTTTTGGGTAAGTTGTGGAGTTTACATATAGGGTAAATTGAATAGATGAAATTATTTAGAAAGATGTTGATTCTCATGTTATTTATGTTTAGGATTTGAATTATTGAGTATAGTTGGATTGAAGAACTTGCATACAAGTCATGTAAGGGACTCTCTACCACTAGACTCATCTATAGTTTTGAATTGTGCTGAGTGTATAGTTATCTCTGATTAGTTTTGAATTGTGCCAGAGTGTATAGTTATCTCTGATTGAGTAGAGATGTCGAAAACGATATATACGTATGAATGTAGACTTGGTGTTGAATATATACCGTGATTGACCGGAAATATATATATACATGGATTGACTTAGACTTGATGTTGAATGCATATTGTGATTGTCTGGTAATATATATATATATATATATGGATGTAGATAGGATGACAATTGTAGTTTGTGTTTGTAAGAGATGTGGTCATGAACTTGTGATTGTCGTCTGACTGAGTATAGGTTATACTAAAGTGTAGCAGTGTACTGGTGAGCTGAGGGGTATGATGATTGCATAGTCGGTCTGATGTGTCGATATGGTACTGATTGACACTAAGCAATGATGTGTCGATATGATACTGATTGACACTAAGCAAAAAGAATAGGTTGATTGTTAATGTATTGAGGGAGAAGATTATACGTTGATATAGTTGGACTGTATTATGATCGATTGATTGATAAGATGTTTCGATTGGACTTAGGGAAAATTGTTAATTTTCTATTGGGAAGTGTGTCTTGCAGGTGTTGTACGGTCACTTATTGTGCATCATTCGGGAGCATTAGATTGATATGTGTGTCTTATGCAAGGCACCCCAATAGTACAAATTAAATAATAATAATAATAATTTTTTGTCATAATTCTTCCCATATAATTATTCCCCCAAACAAGGTTTATCTCAATCCCCTATATTTCTTCTACTTATTCCTTCCCTCAAACAAGAATTATAATAATCATTTTCTTTTCATAATTCCCCACTTTCTATATTCCTTTCCCCTTTATTCCTTTCCTTCCCCCAAATGCCCCCTTAAGTTTTCCAAAATCATGCTCTGATACCAAAATGTCACACTCGTTCTAGGTTTCTCCTCTAACCTAGATTGTGGTGTGAATTTACTCTTTAAAAACATTCATTTTCAAATGTAAGATTAATAAAACACTTTTCAAGAAATTCTATGAAAATTTTGGTAGCATTTTCCCTAAAATATGGGTTAGTCAAACTTGAAAATGGAAGAATTTTTCACTTCTATGTATAAGAAATCTTCAAACACAAAAAGTACATCGAGTGTGTCTCACCATACACTCATCCAAAGTAGTCTAGAATCTCAATCAGAGTTTATATCCAACTAAAAATGTAGTTAAAAAAGGATTGAAGTCCACTAATAGATCTATCAAACACATATCTATAGCATGAACCTTGCCACCTTGACAACCTCATAATACAATACAAAACTTAAGTAGATTATAAAAGAAATGAGAATCTACAAATAGTGATGAGAAGCTCAACGAATGCTTGGACCTTGACCATTATTGGGGGAAGAAAAATATTGAAAATGTAAGCTAAAACTCAGTGTGCTAGTGACATGTTTTTAAAAGTAAAAGCTCGTGAAACATGCTCTCAAACTGTTTAAATATGACATCAACAATGAAATACTAACTAAAATGTTAAAATCATATACTACCATAAACCGCAAGTATTCGCCAACAAACATGTACCATATAAGGTCTACCATAGCCGAGCGTCCAAATATATGGTCAAGAATAGCTCACACATGATCAAGGAATCATGTGGCCAAACTGAGCTCACATATATCTAGTATCTACCATAATAGCAACCTCTATCCAATCCAACCATGATAAAATACTACATACAGGGTCGATAATAGCTCACACATGATCCATATCCATAAGAAAACACGTAGCCAAACTGCTCACACATGATCCATATCCATAAGAAAACACATAGCCAAACTGAGCTCACGCAATATTTAGCACCTACCACATTAGCAACCTCCATTCAATCCAACCATGATAGAATACTAAATACACGACCGAAAATAGCTCACACATGATCCATATCCACAAGGAAACATGCAGCCAAGCTGAGCTCACACATATTTAGTACCTGCCACAGTAACAACCTTCATCCAATCCAACCATGATAGAATACTAAATACACGAGTGAGACTCGCTCATACGTTATCGATATTCACAAGGAAACACACGGTCAAACTAAGCTCACTCATACTTAGCATCTACCATAGTAACAACCTCCATATCCGCTTCTATGTGTACATAGAACCATCCATTCTGGGTTCAGCTAGGACCGAAGTCAAATCACAATCATCCTATCAATGTCTTCACCTAAGCTCAGGTTCTCGGATCTCTAGTCACGACCTCTTAGCCCCGAAACCCCCTAACAACCATAGGTGGCGCTACTAAACACATTCACGTAGCCTTTGGGTAAATCATTAACATTATTTCATAAACATCACATGTTTATAAATTTTAAAACCAAACATGGTTAAAAACACATTTTTAATCCCTAGATATCAACATATACTTTTAGAAATCCTTTAAGTTTAATAATAAATCAATGAGTATTTTAGAAGTCAGTTGTCATCTAAATCTTACTTGGTAAGTTTGGGTTCAACCACAGTTCAAAAATACAAGAGTTCATGAAAAACTGAAAATCATGTTCGAAAACACTTCTAACATATGGATCATAAAACAATCATATGGGTAATTGTCACAATCATAGCAGATTATAATAACATCTAAAAACTTATAACGAAAATACTTGAAAATAAACCACTCATTATCAATGATTCGATCCCCCGTGATTATATGTTTTTTCCACTTCAATTTGGCCTAAAACAACGATTAAGGTCACATCAATTATCGTCACATGTCACAAGGCTACAATATTAATTTTCAAAACACTTCATACAAGGCCAACTCAACCAATTTTATGTTTCTAAAGTTTTGAATTCTCAGTTGCCATAGATTAGAGTAAACTTTTCACCTATGAACCCTTAGACTTGAAATCTAAATACTTAACCCCATGAGTATCCGACTTAGTTAAAACTCAACAGGTCTTTTATGTAGATTCACGTTAACCCTATTACCGATGATGTTTGGAATTTATATCCATTATATTACCATGAGTCAAACAACTTAAACACTTCCTAAGATCATCCAAACTATTTATATTTCAAACCTCATATAAGTAACACCCAAATGAACTCCAAGTTAATGAAAAACGCATTTTCAACCTCTAACATTCAACTCTAGGATCTAAGTATCTTGCATAATTCAATTTTAACACTTCAACTTAATGGGCATTCAAGAACTCTAGAAACAAATCTATAAAGTTACTCCAAACCTTACCAAGAACTTAGCAAAGTACTCTTAACTTCAATGGACAACATTCTAACCACTTTCTATGTTCAAAATTAAGAATCTACCATCACGGGTTACTCAATGCTATAACTAAGATTAGATGGGTACTCAAAATCGACTCCAAAAAACTTAGCATCTTACCCAAATTATGCCAAAATTCCTAATTTTCAAGCTTCTGAATGGCTAGACAATGGCCCAAACTCCTCTAAAATTTGAATCTAACATCAAAATATAATAGGTATTGTGAAAATCAACTTGAAACTTAATGGGAAATAAAAAACAAGCACCTTAAAACAACCCGAATTGATCTTACGTTAAGCGGCAGATTTGAGTGGAGAATGAATGTGAATAGCCTTTGAGTTGATTTCCAGTGAGTTGGCGTGCACGGTGGCTGAAGGGGCGGGTGTTGAAGTACTGGTTGTGCAACGCGAATTGGGCAACAACGACGTGGAAACTTCAACCTTCAAATTTGCAAGGACGGCAAATGGCAAGGCTTGTTGGTCGTCATCCGATGAGTCAAGCAGCGCCACGGCGGTCGAGAGGTGGTAGTGCCAAAGAATGGTGTGAGAGGTGAGAACTTTCCAAAGACAGGGGGAAAGAAGAAGAAAGGAAATAATAATAGGGAGAATAAATGACCATACCAATCCTCACTTCCAAATAAATTAACTTTTTGTCCTTAGATTTCTTCTTTTCAACGCTTAAATTCCCAAGTCTTATTTCAAATTGAATTGGTTATAATTTTCTTATTGAAACAATTCAACCTTAAGTAATTGACAATTAGATTTAAACTTGTTTTTCACAACTTATGAAAAATTAATATGAATAAAAGGAGAATGGAATGAGAGCTTAGACTTAGCTTGGAAGCAGATATTTAATCATTCTTGAAAAATTCTACCTATAATTCTTGTCATTTCCATTTATTTATTTACGAGCATAACAATGGTAGAAAAAAAAAAGCAGATACACTAGTACCATTAATAGATTAATGTGCATCACTGATATTATTAATCCCAAAATCTAGATAGGGGAAAACATATCTGACCATCTACATGCTTCATGTAGATGTAGTAGTAATGTAGATTTGTAATTAGGGAAAAAATGTGATCTGCATGATGAAAAGTTCTCTATATTGGTGTGATGCTTAAGTCAAAAAGCGTATAAGTGTAGTAAGTAGAGAGTTTTAATATTTGAATCGATTTACTTACTTAAAGGAAGAACAATGTATTTATAGTAGAATATGACCTATGATATCTCTATCCAAGTCTTCCAATTATATTAGGTTATCTCCTTAGTTGAATGGGCCAAAACATGCATTTGACATGTCCTGCTCTTCAAATTCTATATCTTACCTCGATCTCATCCTTGGTTGAGTCTTGACCGACGAGAAAATGGTTTGGGATTTTGACCAAAACCATCCTCATCACAAGGCCCAAATAAGTCATAGTATGTTTTATTCGTTATATGATTTGGACTTTTGACCAAAATATCACCTTCTCAAGCCCTAAATAGATCATAGTACGTTCCATTCACTAAACGAAAAAAGTTGTAGTACCTTAGAGGTTGAGGCCAAGGTAGATCATTTTTCATCCCATAAGATTTGTTTCTCGTAGGCTGGTCCAAGTCCCCTTGGTCGATTCAAATCAACTATTTCTAATCCTCTTTAGGTTTGAAATCTCAAATCCATCGCATTACAAATAAGGGGTCACATGCATACATAGAGGTAAGTTCTTTTTTCATCTACTCTTAGCTTGCTCTAATCCTTAACTCAAATACTAACTTAAACATGGAAGCTGTTATGACAAACATCATACAATGTGTTTTCTTTTCTTGCCTTGCAGGTCATCATCCTTGATAAAAAAATTTATTACAATTCACTATAAAAGAAAACATGTGTAGATCAGGTAAGTCTTCTTGATAGAATTTTGGCATGAACATATGTAATTCACCAAAAATAGTGTCTTACTAGACAGGATAACTATTCAGCAGATTGTTACATCATCTAGGCAAACAATTTCAATTAAAGAGCATATAATTCAAAGTCTGTTTTTTAGTACTATATTCAAAAGTCTTTTTTTAATTCTTAATTATGTGCCACCATATTCAATATTTGTTTTTCATCATTGAATCTTGCTATATTATAAGTAAAATAGTTGGTGTACTTGTATATTAAAACAAGAATACGGAGGAAAAAACAAACAAAAAATTGTTTCTTAGTGCAATTGGCAATTATAAAAGCTGATAAACAGCATAGTCATTTTGAAAAACAACAAATACAATGCAGTAGAATACAATTAATAAATTGGTTTTCATAATCCAAACATAACTCAATATGTTAGAATAAAATACAATATTATGGATAGATATATAACTTCACACTCCACCCAAATTATATATATACTATTCATTTTCTAACAAAATTTATTAATATTCGGTACAGAAACATTAGACGCATTTTTAATTGAAATTGAGTATTTCTAGAACATTTTAAAATAAAGGAGTTGTTTGGGTTGATGGTTGAGATGGAGTGGAGTGTGAATACAACGAGAGACTGACGAAAGATTTGTCCTTATTATTACTTAACTAACTTCAGTAAAAATGTGTTTACAATAAAGAGAAAGTAGATGAATCAAACAAAATTAAGTAAAAATGAATTAAAATTTCGTATATCTTTTATTTGGTTTATTTAAATACAGTGGCTAATTACAATCAAATGGTTGATTTAAAACTAAATTTTAAAAAAAAATGAATTTAATTTCTTGAAAACGAAACTTCATTAAGAGACAAGTTGTTGGCCACCATCAGAAGCCCATTTTTCGAAGGATTATAATTCTTTTTTTAAAAAGTGCAGTCTTATCTGAATCCCCATTTAAAACTATTAAGTCCAACAACTCATATGCACGTATAATATTTAGATAGGAAACAAAAACAGTTTTGGAAACATAATCAAAGAAGAATAATGGATGAGTATATACAACCACTTACCCACTAGATTACTAAACTCAGATACAACTATTATTATCTATAAATATTAATTTATAGACTAAATCCAAACCGATCTCAAATTTTTCTTTTTAAAATATGTTACTTTTAAGTTCTTTTAGTTTATGTATTTTCAAAGTGTAGATTTTTAGCTCTCATCTCATTTGAATGGTTTATTTTTCTAAAAAATGAATTAATTAAGATGTATCTTTCCTTATCTCCGGTTAAATGAATGAGATCCCACACATCATTTTGATTCTTCAGTCAATGTTGAAAAGTCTTTCAATGGATAATATCATTGGACTTTCCTTTCCCAATAATAATAGTACAGTCCACATTACATTCATCTTCACATATCAATATTATGTTCAATTACCAAAATTAATATATATACCATTAATGTTAATTCAGACGTAATTAAAAGTTAAAACAGTCAAATTATTCTAACTTATTTTTCCCTTTAAAATTAGAAGTTTCACCTCCCATTATTTATCATCTACCAATTTGGTTGTACGAAAAATGATTGCAAGAAAATGAGTAAGTATTTTAAGACACCAAGAAAATAGGTAGGTATTTAAGTCACAGCTATACTCTTTGTTGTTGATGAATTGATCTTTGTATTATTTGAATTTAATTTCAATTTGTTATCTATGCTTTTAATAATTCTATTTAAGTCCTTACTTTTAGAAATGATTCTTTCTAAATGGTTTTATAAGTCAACAAGCACATATAGGTAGACACAACATGAACAAATAGTAATCTGCTCCCACATGACAAAGGTCATATATTATATTAACAATAGATAGCTACAATAGAGACAAGGCAACTAACTTTTTTTTAAGAAATTTAAATTATATTGATCAAACTTAAACTAATTTTGAATTAAATTGATGATATTTTTTTTTATGTTTAGATATCCTTTTTATCTCTCTAACTTTTGATAGGACCCAAATAATATATTAACAACCTACTAGGATGATCGCCTCCAAAAAAAAATCAAACAAACAACAGTACACCACAAATTAATCACCCAAGCAATCAACTAATAATGGATAAAAATAAAACTATAGAATTTTGGAAGATTAGAAGCAAAGAAACCCCTTAAGTGGAAATGTTAAAAATCAAGTCATAGTCATACAAAGATTCATTACCCATCAATACTTCCAAACATATATGAGATAACACCTTTAGAGATAATAAGAATGAAAAATTACACCAAGTTTTGCATATTCTGTTCATTAATGATTACAAACAATCCAAACCTCAACACCACCATCCAACTATTCAAAACCAGATCCTATAAGTTTCCAACCAACTAAACAACTTTGAGTACAATCCAACAATCAATAACTTTGTGGAAGTTGCCCTTCAAAAACCGAACTAATTACTCTGTTTCTCCCTACTTTCTGTATATGTTTTCTTAGAATCCTTCTTCTAAGGTCATACCCATCTCCATCAAATAAAGGAAAGGATGGCAATCTTATCAATAATAATTAAACATATAACAATATTTTTAAAAGTTTATAAATTTTGCTATATTTGTAATTTTTTTTTAAAGTATTGTTATATGTGTTAATAGCGTAAATTTAATTGTTATATTTACAATTATCTCACATTTGACTTTTAAGATGGTTAATTCAAAATTAGTCGTAATAAACATATAACCCAACTTGTTGTGCTCACCAAATACAAGTTTTAAAATAAAAGTCACGTTTGTGCAACAAGTGGGTTGAACACGTTCAATAACTTTTGTTTGTTTTAGTTTACATACTTTTCAAATTTTTATTCTACTTTGTGTACTTTTAGGAATCCTAAAAGCTATACAATTTACTTTAATAAATGGTTGATTATTTGATTTGAAACTGAAATTAATGTTTATAGATAGAAAAGTGAGAATATACATTTTAAAATAAAAAATAAAGAATATTCAATTAAAAATCTAAGTTAAAATTATTGTAAAATTTTGAAATTAGGTATTAAATAATAAAGAAAAAAAAAAAGAAGTAAAACGGTAACATTTTGATGGTTGGCTCTAAAAATTGAAGAACTAAGAAAAAAGAGGTCGACAGGATGATGAGGAGATGAAAAAACGAAAAAGAAAAGATAATTGTGGGGATTAGAATAATGTATTGGGGGAGATGAAATGGAGATAGGGATGAAGTTAGTAAAAAGAAAGATAAAATAGGATTTGGGGATTGGTTAATTACAAGTTATAAAGTTAGCGAAGTTAAAGGGAACAAAAAGTGGAGATTTTACTCAAACAGCTCTCGTAAGTTTCATCATCCAGTAATAGGTTATGAAATCACAGCTGTGTGTTTGGTAATCCAAGATTTTGGTCATCATTTAGGTGGGGCTAACCCAAGGTTTTTTCACTCTATAAATAAGATAAGAAAAAGGAACATATTTTCTTAATTTCAAAAGAAAAATGAAAAATTAAGGGAAAAAAATAGTCAACTCTTGTCTTCACATGTCCAATCATGGTCCCAATTCCATCGTCTCTTTGAATCTTCCTTGTTTCTTTTTTTTCTCTTTTTTAAATTGTGTGTGTGTGTGTGTGTGTGTGTGTGTCCATAATTTATATCTTCGCAATTGGTGGTTGGAGTTTTGACTATTAGCAGTAGCAGCTGCTGTTCTCTCATTTTATATATATACTTTTGGGGATAAAACAGAGAAGAGAGGAAGAGAAGGTTGAGAGAGAGAGAGAAATTAAAGATGGCTGGTGGTGGATTTGGAGATGGTGGAGCTCCATTGAAGAGAGCTCATCTTTATGAGTATCGGATTACTTCATATTTTGTTACCGCTTGCATTGTTGCTGCTCTTGGTGGATCACTGTTTGGCTATGATCTTGGAGTTTCTGGTATCTTTTCTTCTTCTTCTTTTTTCTACACAACTACCTTTTTATTCTAATTCTTGGAGAGTTCTTTTCTGGGGGTTGTTTTTGTTCATCTCAATCTTTTTCAACAACTAGTTAATTAATTCACCAGAAAGCAAAGAAAGCAAACCTACAAAATCTCTGCTTGTTCAATTTCAACATGTGTTCTTCTGAAATTAGACTGGATTTCTTTTGGGAACTTTCCCTTGGGTAAAAAGGAATAAATTTTCCAGCATTTCTGTAGATTTTAGATTTTTTTTTTTATCATATTATAAATTTGTTTTCATAAATCCTTTTCTAAATTCCACATTATTATTATTGGTGGATCTCTCTGTGTATAAAATCACACGAAGGCAATATGAAAAATAAGAAATTTCCGAAATAGAGGGAAAATGACTTTGTTTGGAGGGTATATCTATATGACAACATAGGGCTCTAATGATTTTCCTATTTGTTTTATGATTCGAAATTTATACTTGATTCAAATTCTAAAATTTTCATTCAAGTTTTTTCTTTTTCTTTTTCTTTTTTCTGTGAAAAAAATGAAAAAGTATAAGAAGGAAATTCTAAAAGTATTATTTGAACTTAGGTGACGTCATCAGAAAGTAAAATTACGTAATTACCCAATATTCAGGTCAAAAAAGCACATCTTCCTTTTTGGTTTCAATCTGGCCCTTTTAGGCTTTACGCTTCTTCTTCTTCTCCATTCATCCCCTCTTTTGATGATTTCCTTTTTCAAACCGCACGTTGAAGCTTTCTTTTCTTCCTCCCCTTTCTCTCTACTCAAAATTATTATTCTTAATCCAAAAATGTCCATTCTCTCCAATCTTATAGAAAGTATAAGTCTCCTATTTTTCTAATACGAGACTCTCAACTTCTCCAATATCTATAAAGTGATGTTTTGGATTCAAATATTCTTTTAACATAACATAACTCTGTTTTCCTACTAACTTTTTTCAACTTAAATAATAATTTACAAATCTATAAAATATTTGATTTAGGTTCAAATGTAAAATATTTGTTCAGTTGTTTTCGTATATTCAATTAAGATTAATAATTTAATGTGAATTTATATATAGTTTTTATTTAATGTGTAAAAATGTGAATAATTGAAATTGGATACCAAACCTACAACGGACAGAATAAAACATTTAAACTTGTTCATAAATTTGTGAACAAAAATAAGTTTTAGATTTCATTTTTCGGAGTCATTTTCCGGTTAAAATTATTGACTAACATTTTGGAAGGAAGTCAAAAAGTGTCGCTTCCAATTTTCTAACTAAGCTAAGAGTCAAAATAATATATATATAATCATCAAAATCAACTATTTATGTTTTGTAATGAGTTTTTGTCCTTGTGTGTTTCTTTAGCGCAAAGGGTAAATAATTTATATTTTTTTTTTTATTTCTGAAAAAACTTCATACATATATTAATTTTTTAAAGAAGAATGGTCTAAAGTAGCAAATTTGATAAAAGTTTTTTTTAAAAAAATAATAGATATTGATAGCCATACTTCAACCAATTTTAATGATAGATAAAATCCAAAATTTTGTTATATTGTGTCTCTTATTATTGATAGAATATGAAATTTTGCAGAAAAAATTGTTATTTTTAACCATTCTCTATTTATTTATGGTATGTTTTACTCATGAGCTAATATTATTTTAAAAGATATTTTAAAATATAATATTTTTTAATTATATTAAAGGTAGATATTGATAGTTTAGTGATGTTAGAGCAATAACTCTCATTTATAGAATTTAGAATTTTGCTATTTTTCCTTTTAATAATATTTTAATTTTTTTAGATAGAAAAAGTTAAATACAAGATTTTCCAATCATTGTATTATTTCCTAGCCAGATTTTTCAATTACTTTTAACCAAGATTTCCAGTTGCTTTTGATCATATTTAATTTGATGTTTTTTTTTTTTTTTTTTAGTTTTAAAAATATTTTTTTATAAAAAATATTAGTTTTTTTTTTTTTGTAGTTAAACTTAACAATTTCCAACTTAGAGGTAAAAACCAGAAAGTGTGTTTATAAGGATAATTTAATATATATATAACCAAAAAAAAAAAAAAACAAAAGGAAAACTGATTAGCAACTTTTAAAATATTGTTTTCAAAACATAAAATAATTGTTCTCTTTTTTTCTTTTGGGGGTAGAAAGGTGTTAAAAAAAAAGAACTTATAAGTGAAATTAGCAAAATTCAGATGGTAATTATAAATTGGTATAGTATTTTAGTATATGCTTCATTTAGAAATATGTGGAAAAGAATGACGATGAAGTTTTATGTTGTTAAAAACTCAGGTGGAGTTACGTCCATGGATGATTTTCTCAAGGAATTTTTTCCAAAAGTATACAGAAGAAAGCAGCTTCATCTAAAAGAAACAGATTACTGTAAATATGACAACCAAATTCTCACACTTTTCACTTCCTCTTTATACTTTGCTGGTCTTGTCTCCACTTTTGCTGCTTCTTATGTAACAAGAAATCGAGGCAGACGAGCAAGTATCCTCGTCGGATCCATCAGCTTCTTTTTAGGCGGCGTGATCAATGCCGCTGCAGTTAACATCGAAATGCTGATCATTGGACGGATTTTCCTCGGCGTCGGTATCGGTTTTGGCAACCAAGTAAGAAACCTACTACTTAATTATGTAATTATGTAGTGTAGACAACTAACATGAACCATTTAAAACTTATGTCCCACATGATAAATTGCAGGCAGTGCCATTGTATCTATCCGAAATGGCCCCAGCGAAGATCCGAGGAGCGGTTAACCAGCTTTTTCAACTGACAACCTGCTTGGGGATTTTGATTGCAAACTTCATAAACTATGGAACTGATAAGATTCATCCATGGGGGTGGAGGTTGTCTCTTGGATTGGCCACAGTCCCGGCAACTTTGATGTTCATTGGGGGACTTTTCCTTCCTGAGACACCTAACAGTTTGGTAGAGCAGGGCAAAATGGAGGAAGGAAGAGCTGTGTTAGAGAAAATCCGAGGGACGAAAAAAGTAGATGCTGAGTTCGACGATCTGATCGATGCTAGCAACGAGGCACGGGCGATTAAGCACCCGTTCAAGAACCTCTTGAAGCGAAAAAACCGACCCCAACTCGTGATTGGTGCATTGGGAATTCCTGCATTTCAACAACTCACTGGCATGAACTCCATTCTGTTCTATGCTCCTGTAATGTTCCAAAGTTTGGGATTTGGTTCTGATGCAGCCCTTTATTCATCTACCATCACAAGTGGTGCCCTTGTTGTTGCTACTTTCATTTCAATGCTTTTGGTTGATAAGTTTGGAAGAAGAGCTTTCTTCCTTGAAGCCGGAGCCGAAATGATATGTTGCTTGGTAACTACATAACTTCACTTCTCCTTTAAATCAACTTTCATTTTTAACGTGATATATCATAATTAGCAGGAATAGGTCCTCACACTATGATATGTTTCTACAGATCGCAGTAGCTGTGACACTAGCCCTTAAGTTTGGACAAGGGGAGGAGCTTCCAAAAGGAATTGGAATCTTCCTTGTGATAGTGATATGTATATTTGTGTTGGCTTATGGAAGGTCATGGGGGCCGCTTGGTTGGCTGGTGCCGAGCGAGCTATTTCCATTAGAAACGAGATCAGCCGGGCAGAGTATGGTGGTGTGTGTCAACATGCTTTTCACGGCTTTGATAGCGCAGTGTTTCCTTGCAGCACTGTGCCATCTCCGGTACGGAATCTTCCTGTTGTTCGCTGGATTGATTGTAATCATGAGCAGCTTCATTTTCTTCCTGTTGCCAGAAACTAAACAGGTTCCCATTGAAGAAGTGTATTTGTTGTGGGAGAATCACTGGTTTTGGAAGATAATTGTTGGAAAAGAGGGTGCAAATGGAGTGAATGGGAATGTTAAAGGAGATGGCCGAAGGAATCAAAATGTGTAGGAACAACAACAAAGCATACAGAAATCAAAAGAAATGGTTGTAACTGAGTTTACAAAATGCATATTATACTAAATTACTCTTTTGTGTTCATTAGTTTTCTGGTCCAAATTAAGTATATCCCATCCAATCAAATATTATTTTACTAATTTCTTGAGCTAAGTAAAATCCAACTTTAGGATGTACTTATTATAAAATATATGTTTTCTGCATGTTCTCAATTGATTTGAGTTACGTTGTACTTATAATAGTTTACATTTGGGTTTGGAATAATGAACAAACTTCGTATGGATTCTGATTGTGAAAATTTCTTCTTCGTACAACCCTCAAATTTGGGTTTCTTTGGGTACCATGAACCAAACCCAACTCCAAATGAAACAGGATCTCAAAAACATAAGTTTTATTTTCTAAATTCTAATGTTTTGCTTCATTATCCATCGTGGAATGAAATTATTATAGGTCAATCATTTTGTCTATGTGTTGATATTCAGCTTTCGCTACTTTGATGGAAAGGCAACTCAACAATATGTTTTAAAATGGTTAAATTACACTATAAAATATTCCAATACCAGTTAGTTTTGGAGGGTAAAAGTTGAAGTTTTCTTTAAAAAATATTCCCCAATTATTAAAAGTTTCTTCACATGCTAACATTTAAAAATACTCTCATTCATTCAAAATTTGCACTGATATTCTCACCAACCAAAATTTTGAGTTAAAAAAATGTATTTGACTATTAACACAACGATAGACCATGAACACAATCAGTTTCAATAGTTATTGTTGTAATAAACATCCAATTAATTGTCGAATAAAAAAATATATTTGACTATTGTTTGCACGAGGTTATCGAAGAAATTTGATTCGTTGAGTTAAACTAAAGTTGATGTTGTGCAATGTGGTTCGATCTCTAGAATTTTATCATATGATTCTCAAGAAGTATATTGTAACGAATCAATTCTTTATACTAAGTTGAGGTCATTGTCTTTTAAAAATCAATAAAAACTTTTTATTTAAATCAAAGAAAATAGTAAGTTTTAAAAGAAACACTTCAAATGTTTGTTCGTACAATATAAGTAATATATGGAAAAATAATAATACATAAAATATTAGTTCGGACTCTATTTAAAATAAAAAGAAATATAGTAAATATGAGTTCTGAAATAATTTTTTGAAAATTAAATAGGAAGAAAACATAAACTATCCCGTGGCGAACCACGGTCACTTCTTATCATTCGCCAACTTGACTTTAACTCTACCTTTGCCTGAAAAGTTAAACATAGAAAAGAGTGAGTATAAATTTATATTCAGTAAGAGACCCACTATTGGCCCTGCTACATATCTGTTAAGTTTCCGTTAGAGTCCTGTAAGAAAGTACCGCATAACTATTGTGCTCTCGAATTCACTATCCAACGATACTCTAGGGACACATCTGGACTCTCGGTGAACCTGAAGGAATCACCATAAAGGAG
Source organism: Cucumis sativus (assembly GCF_000004075.3). Taxonomy (NCBI): domain Eukaryota; kingdom Viridiplantae; phylum Streptophyta; class Magnoliopsida; order Cucurbitales; family Cucurbitaceae; genus Cucumis; species Cucumis sativus. The sequence goes on along the minus strand of NC_026655.2, from coordinate 14,211,217 downwards.
AGTCTAGGCTGTAAGTGATTATGTCAAATCACACATGTTAGATTATTTGACAAATATGAAATTAGTTTTATTTTTATTTAAACAAAGATAAAATATCTTCTTTATCTTTAGGATAATTTATAAATAAGAAGTTAAAACATCTTCCTTAAATATCTCATTTAAAGAAGAAGATGTATTCCTCATCTTTAGGAATAGTTTATTGTAAAGAAGTTCTTCCTTTGCTCTTAAAAAATTAGAAGTTCTGAACGTAAAATCCATTCTTCACTACTGTTGTTCATAAATTTAAATTTTTTGTGAAGAATTTGTACGAAGGTAAACCAGTTACCTTCTGCATTATGACAAATTATTGAAGATCGTCAAGGGATTTGACAAAATATCGATTGATAAGAAATATGAATGAAGGCTGAAATAATTTTACTGAGGTTAATGAATTTAGAGGGAGCTTGAATTTGTCTTCGAGGAGATTCAAGTTTACCGTCAGGTGGAGCTTGAGTTTATACGGTTAAGTTATGGTGAAAACTTGTTAATGTAACTTTAGGGATAAGTTACAAACTTTTGAATCTTAATAATATTTCTTATCTGAACAAAGAAGTTTTCCAGATATAGAACGTCTTTGTCGAACTAGGTTATCAAATCCTTCTGTGTTATCTGTTCGTTTTGTTACGTTTGTTCATTTTGTTATGTTAGTTATTCCTGAAGTTAATAACGTTAGTAATAACTGGAGGATATTATTTTATCGTCTCACCTATTTTTCAACACATAAAGCTGGCCACATAGATGTAAATAGGAAGTGATCCCGAGGGACACCCATATGGTACGACTCTAACGGACAAAGCTAACAGAACACCATAGCCTAAACATGCATATCATAATAAAAAATATCATAAACTCAGTCCAACATATCTCAATCCTGGCATATCCAATCATAGCACGTCTCATTCATAATGTATTATGGTCATAACATATCTCAATTATACATATCTTCGTCATACATAACAGTCATCTATGTAGCCATTTATAACAGTCAATCTCTAGTAGTCATTTTATGCATCTTAGCTACATTAATGCATAATAAGGAACATACATGCAAGCTTTAATGTCGAAGGTCTAATAGGAGAATCTCTTACCTAAAAATGAGCTAAAACAATATATCCTTGATAGCAACTCAAAAATTGATATAAACCAATCCTAAACATAAATTAAATTAAATTAATAAACGTGCCAAACAAGCATCCCATTATTTATCTAAGTATCTAAGCTTACTCAAACTGAAGTTAAAACCAATTCAATCCTTGAGGATGCTTACAAAAGTCTATTCCAAATAACTTAGTCAATCTAACCTTCAAAAGAAAAAATCCATCCTTGAAGAAAATAATTCAACTTCAACCAATATTAAATTATTCTAAGAGTAATGAACTTGATATTTGATGGGTAAGCAAAAAAACCCAAACAAATACTTACCATAAAAATACTAGATGGCTCCAATGGCTTAAGAAAGATGGTTTGGCTAGCTAATTAGCAAGAAAAGTGGTATACGACCAATTATTTTCTGACGTGAATAAAATCTGTGACTGTTATTTACAGTCATAGAAGCAGGAGTCATGGAAAGTCATTCCATGATAGTTTTCAAAAACTGTCGCATTAAGTTTTTTCATGACAGAAAATAAATATCGTTAATTACTATTTTATGACAACAAATAACTGTCATGTTTTATATTATGACAACAAATAACTTTCATAATTTGTGTAATGATAGTTTAAAAATGTCACAAATTCGTTTATTATGACATTTTTTAAATGTCAAGGATATGTCAATCGTGACAGTTTTTTTAGAAATTAAATGTCATTGTTTTGCTATTAACGACATTTTTTTCCTGTCAAATATAGGGCAATCGTGACAGTTTTTCTTATTAAGAAATGCCATTGTTTTAATATTGACGACAATTATGGAGTGTAACGAATTCATATAATATGACATTTATTTTCTGTTGCAAATTCCTCAATTACTACTGTTTTTTCTTGTTCTCCTTGTCGCTCCACCATTACATGAATCATTTGACTGACAATAATGTTATAATACATAACACCCATATAGAAACAAATGGTCGACACTTTAAAATATATACGCTATAATACACTTTGTAATATCCGTACATTTTCAATCAAGTTTGAACAATTTATAAGTATGGAATTACAACTCTTAATCAAAACCAGTGTAAATACCATCATAATACATATAACATGATTTTCTTTACAAGCATAAACAACCAACCGGTAACCCTTCACCTCTAAAAATATTCTTTGTTGCTTGAACCATGGTCAAATCCTTCATTTCTAAAAACAACCAGTGTATTTTGATGACTCTGATTAGCTTCTTTGACGAAAATTTCATGAACTTTGTCAGCTCCATTAGAACCTACAAAGACAACATGAATATAAGCATACATCACAGGACAAGAGAGTACAACACGCTTAAAGAGAGTACAACATGAATATAGAAAAAAATCATCAACCACCCCCAACAGAATCAATCATCTACTAACAAAACCATCTCCAAAACGTTATCTAGATTTCAAAGTTTTATACACGTACAAATGATTATTGAATAAAGATGGAAACCAATGTGACAGCCAAACAAGCATGGATTGTTAAGATGAGGCTACTGCAAAACTCAAAAGATGGATTTGGAAACACTCATTTTCTTAACAAAATGAAACCCAATGTCCATGCACTTGAGTTTATTTACTAGTATGATTAAAAAGAAACAATTTATATACTAGTATATGCTAAGACATCGAATACACCTAAGACAACAAAAACATCAAGAACACTTGATTGAGGGAAGAAAATCACATATATTACAAAGAACAATCAATACGACGATCTCTTTAAATATGATAAAAAAAATATTTCCAAGATAAACTACCTAAAAGGGTTCATAAAGATACATAAACAAATAGCTTTGATTAAGAATGATGTGCATTTTACACTTATAAATAAACTATATACATGACATTATGTTTAAACATCTCACAAATCAACTACTAGGGACATAGGTAATGACTATTTTTTATGTTTCTACTCGTATGCTCATAGATTATCATTACCATCAATGGCTATGTCATTATCTCTGCGTTGTTAAACCTATAGAAGAAGCTGAGACTTTGAATTTTTAGTTTTCCAAATACATGAGGAAATAGATCATGAATGGATCGGTCCATGGAAAACCGAGGGGAGCACTGGGCCCTATAACCCACACTAGATGCCCACCTTTGGGTGTTACTATTAACATACAGTAGTTTGGATTTTCCTGCAACAACAATCACGTTTAAAAAATATGCTCACTAATCACAATAAAGGTGCACGTTAAACAATAGAGGTGTACGTAGAATCATATTTAAATCTTTAATCAAACTCTAAAAACAAAAGTAATGGTAAACACTTGTTCACTTAAGGTTTTTGTGCTTTCCCATCTAACTTTCAATAATATTTTCATACTTAGAGCAAGGTTTCGAAAACAAACAAGAGGTTTCAGAAACAAACAAGAGAAGATTATTTTTAGAAACATATTTTTGTTTTCAAAATTTGATTGAGAACTTTGATTTTTTTTTTTTTTTGGGAAAATGAAACTTATTAGAAGAAATTATGTAAAAACAATACACAAATTTCAACAACCTTAACAATGAAATGGCTGTTAAAGGGAGAATAAACCAAGAACTTATCTTCGCACACATATTGCTTATAAGCATGATTTTCAAAAACAAAAAATAAAACGGGCCTTAGTTTTTAAAACATGGCTTAGGTTCTAAAAAAGTAGACAACAAGACAAAAAAACCAATATATCGTAGTAGTGTTTATGAATCTAATTTTCAAATATGAAAAGTTTAATGCTTATCAAATGACATTAAACTTTTCAATAGATTTTTAAACTGATAACTTATAAAACTTGAAGATAAACATGTGTGAAACCTCTATATCTTCTCACGGAATTCCTCTATTTAGAGCAATTAGATCATTTGCTGCCTGAAAACCAAATTAAATGCCCCTTAGCATTACAAGAACAATATTGTATAGAATGCCCAAAGATATATGTGAGAGAACACTGCTCGTAGCTACAATTTCCCTAGACATTCTGTAAGTTCTCCAAATCAATTAACCAAATCAATTAACAAGAGGTTAAAGGAAAAGAGAGAGTTTAAGAGTTGTTTGGAAACTATTTTCAAAAGTAATTACAATATATTATTTCCTTACAGATGATAACTTAAAAAGATTTGACAGCAACTTTGAGTTCTAAAAGAACAATTGAACAAGACAACATTTCAAAGAACAAAAATGGTACCTGGATGCAAAGCAAAGGAATTTTGACATCTTTTATGAATTTTGAACCCCTAGACTTTGAGTAGTATCCATCCACAAAGTTAAAACCAAATGAAACTGAAAGTTGTTCAAAAATAATAATAATAATAATAATAAGATAAAGGTAATAAAAGTTTAAAGGAGAAGAAATGGCATATATGATAATGTTCTTCGAATGAAAATAACAAAATTTAAGAGAACCTATATTGCGAGTTAAGACATCATCATAGTCTCTAACAGTTGTAGCTTTGGCAGCCAAGCGAATATTGAATTCACTAGGCATATCAGTGAATAAAGCATATATTACCTCCCTGGAGGTCGGTTTGAATTCCCATACCCCACTTGTTGAATTAGAAAAAAAAAAAAAAAAAACAAAAACAGAGTCCCCTGATCACCAAACTCTTATACAATGAACTTTGTATTATCACCAAATATATTATTCAACGATGTAATCTTTAAAAGAATAACTTTCTTTGTTTCAAGTTTATTCACACAAATCTTGAAGTGTCTTATGTGTTGTTGAACTTCTGTTACGTTGAATCCCCAAAATGATAATATTGTTCATTCAAACATAATTCCACGAACTTAAATTTTTTCTTCATTGTCACGTGAAGACAAACATTATTCCAAATGACTTTTTCTCGCAAATTTGAATTAAATACTCCAATTTCAATCGTTCCATGAGACTCATGAGGTTTAAACAAAATGGCAACCAATAAGTAGCGTAAAGAGTGATGGAGATTAATATGTATTGTTTTACTTTTACCTATCTCAAATAACTAACAAGAATGTTACCAAGTGACCAGCCAACAACATACACATTAGCCTTGGGATATCTTTCAGTAACATGCGCAACTACTTCACACATATCTCCTACAAATGAAGCCGAATAGAACTGCATATATCAGTGAAGTGAATCATAAACAAGAATGTCAATTCTGAATATTAAAAAAGAAGAAAAATCATATGATGTCAATGCAATATGATACTCAATACAACATAAAGAAGTTGAATCAAGAGTAGTGGTAACATAAACTGGATACCTGAGGAGTGGTAACATGGCTATTCCCACGTAAAGAGTTTATTTCTTGCTCATAGTAAAAACGTTCATAGCTTTTTTTAATCTTCAATCATTAGTAAATCAAGACTAACCAAATTACAATGATTTAGTAATGAGTTAGATAACAAGTACTTGTGTTCAAGTTTATATATATAGTTTGTTTATGCTATAACTATCATGCAATTACAATACGACTCAATAGCAACCATAAACAAAAGATCAATAGAAAAATAAAAATTCTCAAATTCACTTGGAAAATGCATAGACAAACAAAAAGACCCTACACATTATCAAAATTTAAAATCTCACATTTCATTTTTCATTCTTTTTTTCTCAAAGCTTCAGCCCATAGCCATGAAATCTCCCTTGGCCTTGATTTTCTAATTCGAACGAACAAAAATCAATTAAAAATCAATCAAATGCTTCATTGAGGCATTTCATCAAACAAATTGTAAGCTACCAAAATGCTTCATCACATAGCCAACCATAAAGAAAAAATGTAGATTCACATTAGACAAAATGATCGTAAACAACAATATTGAATAGGATGGTAGACAAAACAAACACATATCTTCTATAAAAGCAAAACTATGAAGGATGTTTTTCATAAAATGAACCATCAATATATCACATTGTGGGTAAACTGAAAGTATTTGAAGTTAATATATCGTACAAATACCAACAATAGAAATAATGAAACTTTGATTGAATACTTTCATATTGTGGGTAAAATGTAAGCATTTGAAGAGAAATGAAAAGAAAATGGGAGTGAAAATAAAAACTCTAGAAGTTGAATCTAAACAAAGAATGGAGACAGACCACGATGTGCTTGATCTCCAGCGAGCTACCGCATGTGGTGGCTGAGATTCATCGATGAGTTCAGCGGTGCAAAGGGTGTTGGGTGGTGGCGTTGACTGAAGAAGAGAAAGATGGAGATTTCAGGCATGTCGTTGACGAAAAGTCTCGTCGTTCCCGACTTGCGTGAGAGAGGGAGAGAGATGGTTAACGAAAGGGATGAAAAATCGAGAAGAAGCCACGCGTGGATCTTCCACAAAGAAGAAGAAGAAGAAGAAAATCAGAAGAAGAGGAGGAAGGGAGGTAGAGAAAGGGTTTTGGAGATATTTGATAATTTTTATTTTAATAAATAAATTATTTAATGTTTTTAAAATTAGGGGAAAATCTGATTTTAATCAATTTTTTATTTAAATTAAATAAAAAAAATTTGTATCTTTTATGACACCAAATAACTGTCGCGAAAAGTTAAATCCGAAAAATTCCGTCTTTTCCCACCAAAAACGCAAATTTTTAGCTTTTGTGACAGTTTTTTCTTTCCTCCTTTCAATTTGAGATGTATACAACTGTCATAGTAGGTAGTTTTTCTTGTAGTGTAAATGGCTTGGAATGGAGATGGCTTGAACAAGGAGTCTTATGTCACGCCCCAAAAATGACCCAACAGATTTTTCGCAAATTAAGGCTCCTTAGCATTGCCCAAGAGGAGCCAATCAAGTCCCAAGCAGTCCAAAGACCCAAGGAAGAGGAACCAGTTCACGTCAAGCCTATGACACGCCAATGTGCAGGAGACTGACGCGCGCGGCCCTGTCATGACATGGGCGCGCGTGCGCGCAAGGGCGGCAGGCAGGCAAGCAGACGCGCACGGCAGATGGGCGCGCGCGGCACGGACGCGCGCGCTACACCAACGCGTGCGGGAAAGCGGACTCGCAGCACACGGAACGCGCGGAGAAGCATCTGGGAACCTCTCGAAGGTTCTAGAAGAATCGCGAGCGGCCGAGAAGGCTCGCGAACACTCGCGAAGGCGCGCGCGAGCCAGACGGCCCCAGATGGCCCCAGACGCCTCCAGAAGCTTCTGGACAGTGTCATGAGCGCTCGGGAATTTTCCAGATTGTTTTTGCCGACCTTGTAAGGCGGTTTAGGGCTTGTAAGTCGGTTGTATACTTCTATAAATACCCCAAAGGGGTCCATTTGTATAGACAACACAGAATCCTTGGGAACTCATCAACAAAGTTCTCTTAAGCATTTTATCAAACACCTTGTCTACAACTCTTTTGCCTACTTCTTACCTATGAATTTCCTTCTTCCTCAGTTTGTTCTAACAAGTCCAATTACTCTTAGGCGTACATTGGTGCAACCCCAACACCTTTGTGCCGCACGTTGGTTTTGTGATCAAAATAACCACGTGACAGGTGGTATCAGAGCGTGTTCGTTCAAAGGGACATACTCTTGATCGTTGCTATCAAGTGCACGATACCGAGAGACCAAGATTCAAGACTCTAGTTCTTGAAACGTTGTCGAAGTAACAGAACACAGTTTCTACACCCACTTATCCCCAGTTGACTTGCGAACAAGATGTCCAGCGAAGAAGGCCACATTTCAGCCCAAGCTGAGCAGGTTCTTGAAGGACCTGTCACACGAGGTAGGAAGGACCAACGATCCCCGACTCGACGATCGAAATCTAAGGGTCCAGATGCAAGGGAGCATGTCGATACTCGCCTTGCCAACCTTGAGCAAAGTCTCGAGGATGTCCAGCACACGGTAGAAGAGTTGGGTGATAACTACGAAGAGCTTATTCAGGAGAATGCAGAAATCTCCGCCGCAACCAAGGAGCTCGTGGCCGACCTTGGAAAGACATTCCAGAAGGATTTGAAGGAGTTGTCATCAACCTTAACCACTTTGAAGACATTTGTTGAAGGTGAGTTACGCGAACTCTATTCTAAGTATATTTCCCTAGATGCAAAGGTAGATACTCTTTGCATGGAATGTCGTTCCAAGCACTTTGGTGGAGACGGTGCATCCACCAGTACACACACCGCTGTGCAAGGCACTACTCACATTAAAGTGCCAAAACCTGACACATACAACGGGGTGAGGAATGCCACGGTCGTGGAAATCTTCCTCTTTGGCCTTGACCGATACTACGTAGCTGTCGGTGTTCGAGATGATGAGGCCAAGATAAACAATGCCCGAACATTCCTAAGGGATGCCGCACAACTTTGGTGGCGTCGAAGATACGCTAACCAAAATGGGAATGCCATCCAGACGTGGGAACAATTCAAGGCCGAACTAAGGAAGCACTTTGTTCCCCACAATGCTGAAATGGAGTCAAGAGCCAAACTTCGAAGGCTACGACACACAGGTAACATTCTCGACTATGTGAAGGAATTTTCCACTATCATGCTTGAAATTAGTGATTTGCCCGAGAAGGAAGCCCTATTCCAATTTAGAGATGGACTAAAAGATTGGGCCAAGGTTGAGCTAGACCGTCGCAATGTCCAAACATTGGATGACGCTATAGCCGCAGCTGAGATGCTTATCGATTATACAACCCAATCAAAGGACAGAAAACCCAGTCCAAGTAAACGTGAAGGCAATCACTACAAGCATAGAGACTCCGAACAAAAGGAAAAGGGAAAGAAGGCATTCCAAAGACATGGCAAGTATCACAAAACTCAACAAGGTGAGTCGTCCAAACCTTCTCCCTGTTTTGTTTGTAATGGCCCCCATCGGACAAGAGACTGTCCGAATAGAAAAGCAATGAACGCACTTGTTGCTAAATTGCTTGAGTCCAAGCAAGGAGATGATACACCACAGATTGGTTCCTTGCAACACATTGGAGCTCTAAAACAGGCCAATCAAACAACTAAAGGAGGCCTACTCCATGGAAACGTAAAGATAAACGGGAGAGAGGCTATTGCCATGTTTGACACCGGTGCAAGTCATAATTTCATGAACGTGAATGAGGCTAAGAGAATAGGCCTCAAGTTCACAAACGAAGAGGGGACTATCAAGGCGGTAAACTCAGAAGCACAAGCCATCAAAGGTGTAGCAAGAGGCGTAACAGTCAAGATCGGTGATTGGCAAGGTAAGCTCGACTTCACCGTGCTACCTATGGATGACTTTGACATTGTGCTTGGCCTAGGGTTCTTCAATAAGGTAATTGCCATCATTAATTCTTCCGGAAGTACCCTCACCATAGTGGATGGTCAAATAACAACCATCCCACTGAAGAAGGGAAGGTCGGTGACCATGCTCTCAGCCATGCAATTCAAGAGAGGAGTCACCAAACACGAGTGCTATGCAGTTACTCTAAAGGAGGCACAACCAGAAGAGACTGGTCCTACCCAAACTACTGTCCCCAAAGAAGTAAATAAAGTCCTTGAAGAATACAAGGACGTCATGCCCGCCAAGTTGCCGAAGAAACTTCCTCCGAGAAGGGAAGTAGATCACGAAATTGAGCTGGAACCAGAAGCCAAACCACCCGCTATGGCTCCCTATAGAATGGCCCCTCCAGAACTTGAGGAGTTAAAGAGGCAATTGAAAGAGCTCCTCGAAGCTGGCTACATTCAACCCTCGAAGGCCCCATATGGTGCACCTGTGCTCTTTCAGAAGAAGAAAGATGGGTCATTGAGACTATGTATCGATTATCGAGCCCTCAATAAGGTGACCATAAAAAACAGGTACCCCATACCACTGATCGTTGATTTGTTTGATCAACTTGGTAACGCCCGATGGTTCAGTAAGATCGATCTGAGATCAGGGTACTACCAAGTAAGAATCAAGGAAGGGGACGAGCCAAAAACAACATGCGTAACCAGGTACGGTGCTTACGAATTCTTAGTAATGCCCTTCAGATTAACTAATGCCCCGGCCACTTTCTGCACTCTGATGAACAAACTCTTCCAGCCATTCCTAGATCAGTTTGTTGTTGTGTATCTGGATGACATTGTAGTATACAGTCGAACCATGGAAGAACATATTCAACATCTCAGACAAGTATTCCAGGTACTCCGCGACAACGAGTTATATATAAAGCTGGAAAAATGCTCATTTGCTAAACCAGAAGTGGAGTTTCTAGGACATTGGATTAGAGAAGGCAGATTAATGATGGATCCATCAAAGGTACGCGTCATACTTGACTGGAAACCCCCTACTAAAATCCTGGAGTTGCGATCATTTTTAGGGTTCGTGAACTACTATCGTAGATTCATAAAGGGGTACTCAAATGTTGTTGCACCCCTCACCAACTTACTAAAGAAAAGCCAAACCTGGCATTGGAGTGGGGAGTGTCAGCAAGCCTTTGACAGATTGAAAGAAGCTGTCTCGAAAGAGCCCGTGATGACCTAAGCTAATCACACCAAACCGTTTGAGGTGCACACCGATGCATCAGACTTTGCAATAGGGGGCGTCTTGATGCAGGAAGGCCATCCTATAGCCTACGAAAGCCGCAAACTCAATGATACGGAGCGGCGGTACACCGTGCAAGAAAAGGAGATGACTGCTATCGTCCACTGCCTACGAACATGGAGACACTACCTATTAGGCAGTAAATTCACAGTGATGACAGACAATGTGGCAACCAGCTACTTTCAGACACAGAAGAAACTCACACCAAAGCAAGCTCGATGGCAAAACTTTCTTGACTAGTTTGATTTTCAACTACAATACAAGCCGGGCAAAGCTAATGTAGTTGCTAATGCCTTAAGTCGAAAGGCAGAGCTTGTTGTTGTTCCTACTGCCATGATCTCAGAGTTCGACAGGAAAATCAAGGAGATCTTAGCAGAGAGGAAGATACGAGGGAGAGGAGTTCCTAGTTATAACAAATATTTGATTGCTTGGGAAGGACTACCCGAAAGCGAAGCAAGTTGGGAAAATGAGGACACCCTATGGCAATTTCAAGATGAAATCAGGAGATTTCAAGAAAGCGCAACAGGGACGTTGCGAAATCGAGTGGGGGAGGGTGTCACGCCCCAAAAATGACCCAACAGATTTTTCGCAAATTAAGGCTCCTTAGCATTGCCCAAGAGGAGCCAATCAAGTCCCAAGCAGTCCAAAGACCCAAGGAAGAGGAACTAGTTCACGCCAAGCCTATGACATGCCAATGTGTAGGAGACTGGTGCGCGCGGCTCTGTCATGACATGGGCGCGCGCGCGCAAGTGCGGCAGGCAGACAAGCGGACGCGCACGACAGATGGGCGCGCATCACGGACGCGCGCGCAAGGCCGGTCGGACGCGCGCGATACACCAGCGCGCGCGGGAAGCGGACTCGTAGTGCACGGAGAAGCATCCAGGAACCTCTCGAAGGTTCTAGAAGAATCGCGAGCGGCCGAAAAGGCTCACGAACACGCGCGAAGGCGCGCGCGAGCCAGACGGCCCCAGATGGCCCCAGACGCCTCCAGAAGCTTCTGGACAGTGTCATGAGCGTCGGGAATTTTCCAGATTGTTTTTGCCGACCTTGTAAGGCGGTTTAGGGCTTGTAAGTCGGTTGTATACTTCTATAAATACCCCAAAGGGGTCCATTTGTATAGACAACACAGAATCCTTGGGAACTCATCAACAAAGCTCTCTTAAGCATTTTATCAAACACCTTGTCTACAACTCTTTTGCCTACTTCTTACCTACGAATTTCCTTCTTCCTTAGTTTGTTCTAACAAGTCCAATTACTCTTAGGCTTACATTGGTGCAACCCCAACACCTTTGTGCCGCACATTGGTTTTGTGATCAAAATAACCACGTGACACTTAGCTCACTTTAAGGAGGAGAGTGACTCAGGTGTAAAGGAGGACAACTCACGAGCTAAACAGCTTGCGAAGTGAAGAGGTTGCGGCTCAGATTGAGACGGAGGTGGACGATCGGTGGAACGATAACGATGAGTTGGTGATCGTAAACAAGGAGGAGACAAGATCAGATGGCTCATGAAAAGCTGAAAGGGGTGATGCTCGACTTCAACAGACGATGCTTGGGCTTGGGTGAGGCAAACAGAGAGGCATCGACGACGAATGACGAGTCATCAACGGTGGTCAACGAACGGCAGACAAAGACGAAACAACTAGGGTGGCGAAAGCTAGGGTTCTTTGAATGAACAAGAAGGTGAAAGGGGAAGGAGATGAATTACATGCAAACCGAAGGCTTCTTTATTATTATAATAATAACAATAATAATATCATTATTATTATTTTATTTTCATAATCTCTCACCTTTCCTTTTTTTTCTCTTCCAAGAGCAATCGTTAAACATCTCTCATCTAATCACCTTTTCTCTTTTTAATTTTCCAAAATAACTCCAAATATTATCTTCTCATTTAATTTCCTAACAAAACCAACTTTTTCTCTTTTCCCCAAACTAATGAAATATTCTTTCTAAATAATCATATTATCCCAGAATACAATATCTTTCCAAAATAATTATATTTTCTATAATATAATTATTTTCTCTTTGTTATCCCTCAATAATATCTTTTCCTCCAAAATTATTATTATCCTTTCAAACATCAATATTATAATATTCCCAATAATTATATTATCTCCAATAATATAACTATTCTAATTAATCTTCCAAAACTTAATTAATTATATATACACTTATATATAATTACCCAAATTAAGTTATCAAAAAAATCCTTTAAAAAAATCTCAAACCATAAAATAACAAGAAACATAGACCTTTAGTTTGCATATCATAAACAATAAAATTTCTAATGCAATATAAATGTGATTAATGATGCCAACGATGAGGAAATAACCTACTGCAAATTAAAAACTACAAATATCTTTACGGAGAGAATCTTTCATAGATAAAGTCTTAGTTAAGAAGCTCCCTCATGAAGAATATCTAATTGGAAATTGCTTCGAGGAATATCTCCAACCTGTGGAGATAATTGAGGCTATAAGAAAACGTGAAGCCATTAGAACCCAAAGCAACCATAGAACTAAACTGAAAGACACCAATATCAAGATCCAATTCACACCTCAAATTCTTATCCATAGAAAAGAAAAGTTATTCACTTACGCTGTGTTAACAATTTGTTTTTTTTTCTTGAGGGGTAAGGGCCATCACAGGTAGAAAGGAACTTCGTGAACTCTCTCATTGTTGCAAATCTAAGCGAAGAGAAAGAAAAAGGGGTTGCATGCACGGGGTTGCGGCTGCGTGCGACGTGCTACAAGGAGTTATTGTGGTGTGCAATGAGGGGTTGTGGCGGCGTGCACGACGAAGTCAAGGCAAGAGGTGTGAACCAAGATAATCCAAATTTAAATATTGCCTTATTTTTGGGACATTACATATACGCTTGATTTGAGAAAGTGACGGAACACCTGATGTTCTTGAAGTTTGAGTCTTGGAAGGAAGCTTGTAGATACAAAGAGGGTGGTTGATTTCTTGGATTCGCCGAATTTAGGAGTTAGAGAATCTTGGGAGAATTCTCTCTAGATCTCTTGGAGTCAACCCATACAAATGAGAACTCCTCTATTTATAGAGTTATCTAGTGGACTTTATCGACTTGAGCTTAGTTGGTCAATGGATCAGACTCATAGACTCAAACACATGGATTTGGGTCGTACTTAGTCTTTGGACTAAATTAAGCTTATTTTTTTTGCTCAATTGAACTTAGTCCAAGTAAATAATATTTATTTGGATCAAAATAATTGATCTAACGGTCATAATGAAAACATGTGGTATAATGAGAATGAACCAATTTATGTCTTCAATTTTAATTTGGGACATATGTCAATATTTTTAGTTAGTCTCAAATTCAATTATTCGTATTTTTCATCATTAAATTAGTAAATGATATGACAATTTGTGATTGGTCTCAAAATTTCTTATTCAATAACTATTAATACTTAGTAATATTTTGATAGATAACAAGTAAGAATGTTTTTTATTCAACTAATTATTGTTATTTTTTAAGGAGAAACTTTTATGTCGAAATTTATAAAGATTTTGTGAAATTTTGTGTTTTAACCAAAATTTAAAATATTGATATTGATAAATATAGCAATGCCTTAATTTTAGTCAAATTTCTAATTCAATAGATACTTTTGGAAAAATTATAAAACAAAAAATTCAAAAAAGAAATTTAAATTAGTAAATATATGTTTTATTATTTTCAAATAAGTAAACATGTATGTTATTTAGATTATATTTGTATTGGTGTTATTTTGATGTTTATTTTTTGTAATTTGTGGTTTTTTCTATGATATAGTAGAAATTTTGATTCATCCATTCTATCGAAATCGAACCCATACAAATATGAAAATATTGATAGAAATATTAATGTAAACTAAAATAATGATTTTTGAAAAATAGCACACAGTCAAACAGAAAACCAAGAATACGCCAAAGATAATAACCAAGAAAACAAAACGGGTAACAAAACTAAAAAGAGAACATAACACAAACATGTTGGTAACCTTGTCCAGTGCAACTACACCTACATCTGGGAATCTTGAACCAAATTGAAGAGATCGTATATTGAATATCAAAAAGGCTCACAAATACAAGTTTCTTATCAGAATTAATATCCTCCAGAATTTAAGCAAACTTATACAACCATCCAAATTTAATGAGCAATCTCCCTCTGGATTGGTTGCTTTCATATTCATTCTCATATCACATTATACAGGCTCCCCTTGAATTGTGATACTTTTACTTTTCCTGCTACACTCTCCAACACCTATGATCTCTTCACTTTGGCTCTCTATTCAGCCAATATCTGGTGCACAATACTGCTCACTGCACATACAAAATCTATATCAACAACTCACCCGTGATAAGTTTTTATGAGTTAGATCTGCGCTTTTTTACCTGCAACTTGACATAACCCACATTGTAACTATTCAACTCTTTATACTAAGCTGAGGTCATTATCTTAAAAGATAAATAACAATTTTGATAATTTCTTGAAAAAAGAAAAACTAATTTTTTATTAAAAATATCATGAAAACATGCTGGAGCAGGTTTTACAAATTTTAAAGATAATAAAAACAAATGGATAAAAATATTTAAACTTAAAATGTTGAAAACAAACAACTAAAAGTGGAAGCAAAACTGTGTTCTCATATGACATGTCACTCACTCGCTAGACTTCCTCTATCTTTACCTTTTTCTTTTTCTACTTATAGCATATATATATATATATATATATAACCAATATAAACATATACTTTTATTCTCATTATCTTTCCTCAATAAAATCTTCCATCAAATCAACTTTTATCTTAAAAAAAATAGTTATATTTTCCAAAAATAAACCATGGTCTCTCTTCATTAAATCTGATGAATCTAAACAACTTTATTCTTTTACCAAAATAATTATACTTTTAGAAATAATTATATTTTTTCCAAATATAATTATTTTCTTATTGTTTTTTTTTCTTTCTAAACAAATATCCTCTCTCAAAATAATTAATCTTATGTAATAATTAATTTTTCACAAATAAAATTATCTAGATTTGGTAATTATATGTATATATAATTATCAAATCTTTAACAAAATTTCCAACTTCAATTTAATTAATTAAGGTTCAAATTATTTAAATAAATTTTACTTTCCATAAAACCAAATAATTTCCCCAACTTTACTTAAATCTTATAACATAAAATTAAATCAAATTCTCAACTAACACCACAAATTCAAATCATCTAATTAATTAAATATTCATCTAATAAATATCTAATTAATTTCAATGTCTACAAAATCAAACAGTATTCAAAATAAACGCTCAATAAATTAAACACAATTAAACAAAACTGAGATATTTATCTCTAAAAAATATCTTAATTTTTCGAGGTGTTACATAAATACTAACACCTGCACACTGTAATCAAGGACAAAATTCTGGAAACAACAATGGAAAAGAATCTCTTAGTATCTTTTGGTCGGTTAAAATATTAAAATAAATTAAGAATAAAATAAATGAAATTTGTTTGTCAAACAAAACATAACAATATTAACCTAAAATTCTTATTTTTATTTTGGGTGTTAAGAAATTTGGCGTAAAAATTGGATTAATGAGAGTATTTTTGTAACACCCTAAGTTTGGGAGAGGGACATAAATGGAGTGATATTATATATGAATGAGAGGGATTATAAGGATATAAAAATACAGTTAAAAACGACTTAAAAGAATTAAAAGTTACTACCTATACCAACAAGGTACACCTATAATTCTATATTGGGTGATCGGTAACCCATAAGTTTTTCGAGAATGCATGTGACTATATGAGTGAGGACAAATTTATCAGGTCATAGGGGAATGTTGGGACAATTTAAGCTTCGATCTTTTGGAATCTATGAAAAAATTAATATTATAAGTCTTCAATCTTTTAGAATATGATGATCTTGAGATTGATACGAACTTGCACGTCTTAAGAGCTTGTCTAGAATGTCTCTATTTACAGAGAATTTTCATGGACTTTAGGTGGGCTTAGGCCCATTTGCTTATTAGGCTTGAACATGGGTCCATTTTGCTTGGTGGGCTTGAGCTTGGGCCATTTGCCTGGTAGGCTTGGACTTAGGTCCATTTGCCTGTTGGGCTTGAGCCTGAGTCTATTTTCCTATTGGGCTTGAACTTGGACCCATTATTTTTGGTTAGTTATATTTGAGGACCATTTTAGAAATAATAATTAAGAATATAACAACATTTAAAAAAATTACAAATATAGCAAAACTATGATAGATTTGTAGATCAATATTTACAACATAATCTATTGATGATAGACATATATCATTTATAGAATTGGACAAATTTTGTTATATTTGTAATTTTTTTAAAATGTTGCTATATACTTAATTATTTTTCATCTAATGGCTAAATTTGCAACTATCATTTATTTTTTTGGTCTGATTTTTACATCGAGGGCTTGAATTTGTTGAATATGAGAAAAGTTGACTATCCAAAACCAATTAAATTATGAATATCACCATTTTGTTGTGACTTCCTGCATCATGTGACAGTTAATAGTAGCATTAACTACCAAAACGATTACATGTGAGGGAAGTCGTGTATCAAGTACACGACTCTAGTCAGAAGTTGAGGATCGAGTCCACGACTCCAATCAGATTTTGGTCCATAGGCGTGCACTCGATCCACAATTTAGGAAAATTGTGCTGTGTCACTACTCTACTTTTTGTAAATAGTTTCACATATGTTTTTTTAAAAACACATTATTTTTTTAAAAAAATCCATTTGCTTTTACGATTTGTTTTAAAAAAAATATATTATTGTTTTGTTTTGCCGTAATTTACCCCAATCAAAACTCAGGTAGAAAACCTTTTGGGCAAATAATTCTTGTTTCTGATTGGATGGTTAGAAAAGAACAAATTCTATTTTCATCAAAATTCAAATCAACCTTTATGTCATGTGATGGTTCAAGATTTGCGACTGGAAATGATTGATTCTTGCACTACTTGATCTAAGGCTCAGCTCACCCCCACCGCCACCGTTTGCTCTGTAAAAAACCTTGCAATGATTGCTTCTACAATCTATTTTAAATTGGAAGGCCAACCCATCCACTTTCCGCCATTAACGAACTTGTAAGATGCTCCTCACTCCGCTTCTTTTCTTCTCTTCTCATCCATCATCTACACTACATTGATTCTCCTCCTAAAATCATTGGACCTACTCTTTCCTTGGTCAAAAGCACTTTACACATTCATGTAATCCTTTTTCCCTGCTTGTAATCACCCCCATGGAATGGAAGCTCTGATTTCAGATTTCAGATATAATTATCAGTACCAAGTTCATAATCGATGGGGATTCATGACTAGAGTTTGCAACTTGTATCTGGGAATAGAGGAATTTGTGTCTTTTTGTACGCGTAGGGCTGGTTTAATGAACCTATGTTTCTTTCGATCATGAGATTTGGAATATCCATTTGGTAATTGATTAGGTTTTTGGCAATATGGAGATCCGGAGGCGGGTGTTCATTATTACATTTATGATTCTTCTTATTCTATTTGCTTTTCAATATTTTGTTTTTCGTTATACAAAAAAATTGTCCCTATCGTTTGGGGATAAGGCCTCAACTTTAATGGTGGATCAGAATGTCTGTCAGTTGAACAATGCTGGACTTTGTAGATTTCATCCAATCGATTCGGGTATTAACAAATTGGATACCAAGAAAAAGTTTGATTATGATAGTAACAAAGGAGTAAGAGATGAAGTAGTTGGTTTGACATCAGAATTCTTGAATAAAGATACTGATAAAAGTGAAGCAAATGCAGAATTAAGTTACAATCGCCGGATGAAGGGAGATGTTTTGGAGAATAGTAACATGACAGCTGACGAAGCTAAAGCCAATAGCAGTCCAGGGATGAATGAAGTTAAAAACCAAATTATGGTTGTTCCAAATCAAGGAACTATGAACAATAGCATTAAAAAGGTTGATCAAACATATTCTGACATTTCTGTGATTCCTAACACATCTTCTGACCAAAAAGAGAAGATAAAAAACAGTAGCGAAGAATTAGAAACCAATGATAGGATTGAGCTAGTGAAGAAAGGTTCATTTGTCTTCAATGATAAAATGGTCGGGCCTGACGTATCAACATTGAATGGGCCATTTATATCCATATCTCAAATATACTCAAAGTTATCAAGGGCTCACAAGTCTGCTTGTTCGAAGGTATGGATTACATTTCAAGGTTCCACATTTGAGTGATTGAAACCATCTGGAGTTCTAAAATTTTCACTTGTCGCCCTTGGTAGCAGAGGTTGCAATGTAGACAGACATCCCGGCGCGACCATGAACTACATTATGCAAGACTGGAGATTGAAAATGCTTCTGTGTTAAGGAGCACTCCAGAAATTAGTTCTTCTGTTTTCAGAAACATTTCAATGTTTACAAGGTAATTCAATCGTAACTGTATACATGAGAATATTTTTGTTTCATTGTTCTTGCATATTCATAAGTTTGTTGGAGACAATGTTGTACTTAAATATTCTTGATTCTGCCCAATGCCACCTATATTAAACTTGGATTTCTGAATTTAAAACAGTGAAGACTATCCCTAAATATATGGTTCTCTATGGGGAAAAGGAAGCACATTTTTAACGTTTTTTTGGGGTTATATATTTTGCAGTTGAAAGAGAGGCTAATATATTCTGTTTCTATCAAAAGTTCTTCCCATCCTAAAAATTTCTACCTAAATCTCAGTCCTGTATCAGTCTTAAAGGTTCTTAGTTATATCTAATTACCAAGCTTGTTTTACTTGATCTCAATTAACTTGTATTACGAGTAGAAGATAACACCTTTGTAGGATTATATTTGCTCATGCCCTGTTACCTTAACAAAATACCGATCATAGTTTACTATGGTGAAGCTCATAGCATGTCATCTTTGCAGGAGTTACGAGTTGATGGAAAAAATGCTTAAAGTCTATGTATATGATGAAGGAGAAAAACCCATTTTCCATCAACCGATATTGACTGGAATTTATGCCTCAGAAGGGTGGTTTATGAAATTGCTGGAAGATAACAAAAAGTTTGTTGTGAAGGACCCTGAGAAAGCTCATTTATTTTATTTGCCCTTCAGTTCACAGTTTTTAAGGTCTGCATTTGGAAATAAATTCCGCAACAAGAGGGATCTACAGAAACCTCTCAAGAACTACATTGACGTAATTGGGAAGAAGTATCGTTTTTGGAACAAAAATGGAGGATCAGACCATTTTTTAGTTGCCTGTCATGACTGGGTAGACATTCTAATGCAATAGCTTGTTCTAGTTTGAAGTCGTACTATTTCTGGAATGTGACTACTCTTTCTGCCTTTTTTGGTTTTCGCTAATCATATAAATTTTGCTTCAATTCATTATGTGATATCACTGATATGAGTGTTTATGTGAATCCAACAATAGCCTAGATGAACATGGCTTCCCTTTCTTATTGGCACTGTCTCTTTAATTTTGTTATCAATTCCAATTCTATGTAGCGTTTTCTGATGCACTTTTATTTATTTTGACTGATATGATCAATTTCAGGCCCCAAAGCTCACTAAACGTTTGGTGAAGAATTGCATCAGAGCGCTTTGCAATGCCAATGGTGCTGGAGACTTTGAAATTGGAAAAGACACCAGTTTGCCAGTAACATTTGTACATTCAACGGAAGACCTTATAACCAAAATTGGAGGCAAGCCTCCCTCCGAAAGGACCACATTGGCCTTCTTTGCAGGCAGCATGCACGGTTATCTCCGGCCAATTCTTCTACACTACTGGGAAAACAAAGAACCTGACATGATGATTGTTGGCCCAATGCCAAATAGTATTGAAGGGAAAAATGCCTACATGGAGCAAATGAAGAGCAGTAAGTACTGCATATGTGCTCGAGGTTACCAAGTTCATAGTCCTCGAGTAATTGAAGCGATTCTTAACGAGTGCATTCCGGTGATCATATCAGATAATTATGTTCCTCCCTTATTCGAAGTATTGAATTGGGAATCGTTCTCGGTTTTTGTTAAAGAGAGAGAGATACCGAATTTGAGAGACATTCTCCTCTCAATCCCAGAGGAGAACTACCGGGCAATGCATTCAAGAGTGAAAATGGTGCAACAACATTTTCTTTGGCATGAGAAGCCTGCGAAATATGACGCATTTCATATGATCCTTCATTCTATTTGGTACACAAGAGTGTTTCAGATCAAAAGCAACTAACATTGGCAAAGTTTGGGTTATGGGTTGAACAAGGGCAACTAGGCAATTATCAATAATATAGCACATGAAGTGGGTTGAAAACTAGAAAGACACTGTTTTCCAAGCTGTGGAGCTCAAACAGTGAGGTTTCATTGAACTCGCAAGATATATAGTTTAGTCATATATTACCCATGTCATGAACAAACATTCTTTTCACATTCAAAAATCTGATAAGCTCAGGCCTTGCCGCCTTAGATAGGCCATAAATTACGTATTTAAGATGACAGTTTTGTTACTTAGGAGTATATTTGTTGAGAATGTAGTATGTACAACCACAAATCTTGAATAAGGGAAGGAAATTGGTTTTTGCTTATTCAAGATGATTCTACGTTATTTCAGTTTTTTAAAAACCTTTTATTGAAACCTTATCATGATTGTTCATTTAATTTTTTTTTTAATAGTTAAAACGGAGTGAAATTTTGAATATTTAATTTTTAGAGAACTAGCATGGTTGGATCCATCACTTCAATGGAAAAATATATTATATTTACAAAATGACAATTTGTAATTAAGAACTTAGATGAGTTGCATAAAGATGCATACAAAATATGAAGATACAAATATTCCTCGTACATATATAACATGGGGTGGTAGGAATTGAACCTGAGAACTCTTATTTTTGGAAATAGAGATGTCGGTTAAGCTAAACTTTTGTTAGCGATAATATTATGTTCCAGTTTTAACAATGGATTTAAGTGTCGAAGTATTGAGTAATAATTTTGAAATCATGAATAAATTCTTTTAGGACAAGTAATAGATGAGGCATGAAAACTTAAAATTTGTACATATGTATCCATTAGTATAACAAGCGAACATTAGTGAGTAATCCTAAGGCCTAAGTATAAAAATTAAAATTTGGGATCTCTAAGCCGATGTAAGCAAGTGACTTTCTTGCACTTATTTTCTTAGATATCTTGGACTTGAACGAGATATTTATGTATTGTTTTAAGTGGTTTTGGTTTTGTCCTATGAACTATGAAGGCTATTCTTCTTGGAACCTTTGTTCTTTCAGTTGTGATATTTTTGTTTCTCTTTCGAGTGGAAAAGATCATTTCTAACAAATTTTAGTTTGTAAGATCCAATTTGGGTCATCATACTAAAATTGATTAAATAATAATATTATTTTTTAATGCATTTTCAAAATTTATAATAAAAATGATATATATAATATAAATTTGAGCACCACTAAATTTGAGAGGAAGTCTATATCTTAAACATTAAAATTGAATTATTGAAAGTGGGATTGAATAATTTTCTTTTTTAAAAGAGGAAAAACCACCCTTTTCATGAGTAGATTTTAAGTCTAAATTCTATTTAATCTGTTGTTGGTTGATTTTTATTTCAATTTAGTCCTCAAATATTAAAATGTTACAATTTTATACTTAAAACTTGAGCTCTGTTTTAATCTGGTCTCTATAATTAAATATTTTTTATTTTTACTTCAAGTTTTTCACGAAATACTCACAAACTTAACTTTGATGTAAATGTTTAATAATTAATGTCAATGTTTAATAATTAATTTAAAGTAACTGAGAAGTAAAATTCTAAATTTAATTTCAAAAGTAATGATAAAAAGTGAATTTTAATTCATTTAATTATTAACATGCATTAACAGTGAAACAAAAGATAAATAAAGTGAATTTTAATTCATTATATTTCATTTAATTATTAACATGCATTAACAGTGAAACAAAAGATAAATAAAGTGAATTTTAATTCATTTAATTATTAACATGCATTAACAGTCAAACAAAAAATTCAAGTACTTGGTAACCCAATCCGATGAAATATACCTACATCGGGGGGGGGGGGGGGGGGGGGGGGGGGGGCTTTGCCCAATGGAGATCAAGAATGTTCGCTAGGGTACCCGATCACTTGGGCTCTTCCCTAAATATTTGATACTTGATGTTGCAAGGCTCCCTTTGAATTATTCTAACTCCAACACTACAATGTATTTAGACTCCTAACCACTACAACTTCTCTTCTCAGCCAATATCGAATAACTTGTCAATGAAAAACTAATATATGAGAACCAGATCAATAAAAACAATGTCTTCAAAATGTTTTGCAACTTAGCACCATGGCAGAAAATCTTGGCAGTCATACTTAGCAACACATTCACAAAAACCATTTTCTGTAGTCTCCCAGGAAAACAACTAAAGCAACCGAATAGGAAAAAGACCTACTTACCAATAAGGAAAGTACAATCAGTCACCATAATGTCAATATCCTATGACTAAACCAATAAGAAAAGAAGAATAAAATAATTTTTATAGCCAATTCAAAGATTAACTACGAAACCTCACATTTTTTAATTTTTAGAATTAGATTTAAGGGATTAAGGAAGTTGAAATCTTTTAGAAAGGTTAAAGTTTAGGTTTAAATTAAAGTTAAGAAAATTTGAAAAATTGGCTAAATCCACACCTAACCTTAGGTGGTTAAGGCAAGTAGTTCAGATGCGTTTTGGATGATTTGGCAATGTTGAACTTGTATTAGATGAGAAGAAGAACAAGAGGCTGGTAGAAAAATGATTTCTCACAACTCACTCGATCATATTCACTCAAGTTAGTCTTAAAAGCTAAAAAATTGTGTCTAGTTTGTTATGGAGGGTTTCTAGGCATTTTGGATGTGATAAGGTTGACGTTTTGGTTAAGGGA
Organism: Cucumis sativus; assembly: GCF_000004075.3. Lineage (NCBI taxonomy): Eukaryota > Viridiplantae > Streptophyta > Magnoliopsida > Cucurbitales > Cucurbitaceae > Cucumis > Cucumis sativus. The sequence goes on along the minus strand of NC_026655.2, from coordinate 14,187,670 downwards.
AGTCGAGAATGTCAGTTCTCGAGTGAATCAGAGCAAAGTTCACACACGAAAGGTTATAGAGGTCATTGTAGAGCAACTTGGTAGAAGGAAGTTTTATCAAAAGAGTAATGGATTTTAAGTTATGATTTTTCTAAGTCGGGTCATGTATTTTGAACGAGAAATTAGGCGAGATGGGAGAAATTGTTATGTTATAGAGGTTATTTTGAGAATAATTAAGGAAACTTTTGAATATTTTCATGTTCAAGGAATTAATTAAGGATAACATATGAATTTTTTTCAGGACATGAAAGATTATGAGGAATTTTTTGCCAAGGATCTGTACAAGTATTGTGAGTAACATCATGTTTCAAATGTTATTTATTAAACATAATTTCAAGCTCTACAAGCGATAGCTTGTGACTAACATATCGATTTTTAAAGTATTTATTAAGCATGTTTTCAAGCTCTACAAACAATAGCTTATGAGTAGCAAAATGTTTTAAATGATTTATGAACATGATTTCCAAGCGATTATTTCAAGTTATGATTTATGATAAATGTTTACTGAAATGATATTTCAAGCTACATTAAGATTTCAGGATCAAGGAAATATTTAAATATTTTCAAATGTTTTTATCCATGTCTGAATATATCATGAGACCTATTTTATACATGTGGTTAACTTCATACTGATGGTACGGTTGACGAACCTATTTTTAACTATGGGCCATCGAAAGAGTATATACATTTATGACTTAAAGGAGGGGGATAACTTCCCATTGACAGTCCCGCCTTCGGACGAAGGGGTACATACTGCCCATGGTTATGGAGGACTGTCTTCGAAAATACAAAATATTTCGATGTTTTCATTGTTTCATGTTATGAAATGACTGCTTATTTATAAATATATTTAAGCTTCAGTTTTGTACTAAAATGTTTATGAAAACCTATTTTCTAGAACCGTTGCTCACGAAGTCTCTCGACTTACCCTTTAAAAATGTTTTCCCACTTTCTAGATACAAATTGTGGATCTTCGCATACTGAACTTACTGTTGCTAGACCAACTAAGTTTTTAATTAAGAAAGAAATTGTTTTGCTAAAAGTATTTCTCTGTTTAATTAAAAGTATATATATATTTCATGTTTGAAAAGACTTTCGTTGTTGAATGGTTTATGTTTTCATATCATGTGTTAATTAAGGTTGTTCCGAAAGCAAACGACTTCAACTGACATCATGCCACATCTCGGGACGAGCAAGCAGGTGCCCAGGACGGGTTGTGATATTAACAAACTCTCTCTTTGACTAAAACAAAATTTCTTTATGGCCAGATAACAAAAGGCCCAACAACAAAACAGATACCATCACAAAGTAGTAACATAAACCCAACAAACAAAAATAACTTCCGTAAGACTTGCAACCACTATCGACCATCTCCCCCTTTAATGGTTAGGAAAACAAATTATGTGGCAGAGGAAGGAGCAATAACAGCAACAGATGTGGAGGCTTCACCATTATGGGGCAAAAGAAGACTTAGTGGATGCACAAGAGAGTTTAGAGTCCTTCGACGAACAGTAAACTCTTGGATGATGCCACTCAAACTTCTAGATTCTAATGTCAGAACATGAAGAATATGATTATCCAATTAAGTAACCCAACATCTGAAGTCCAGAGATCATCAGGAAGAGGCAAGGACATGACTAATGAGAAATGTCAAGGACATGACTTTTCTGAAAAATCTTAGCTGAGATGTAATGTGAAAGGATCAGAGAAGGACCAGGAGCCTCACCATTATGCAAAATAGAAGGATCGTGAAATAACAAGAGTCTAATAAGAAAACGAGGAAGAGTAATTGGAAGCTTGAGAGCATATGTGATGAAGTCTTCGAGAAGAGAATAAGAACTAAGTCTTTCTTTTATATATATAAAACCTAAAGATTAAAAAGCACAAAAACATAAGGAATATAATTTTATAACTTAAGGATAGTATCCTCATTACCTAAACAATCAGTGAACAAGTTTTATGCTCAGAAATGTTGTCTAAAAATTAATGAAAGACAACACAATAAAAATTAATAAATACATCAATTTCCCCCCTCTCTAAGAAAAACTCATTCTTCAGTTTCAAGCTAAGATTTGTAGCTGATCTAGAGGAAAATACTAAAAAATATTCGTTATATTGAAGATGGGGTTGATGTGTAAGTGGTCAGGCAACTCGATCTTGTAGGCGTTGTCACTAAACCTTTTTATTACTTGAAAAGGTCCTATCTTTTTTTGTTGTAGTTTATTGTATTTTCTAGCTGGGAGTCTTGTCTTTCGAAGGTAGATCGTTACTAGATCTCCTTCTTTGAATTATTTGAATCTTTTATGCTTGTTGGCTTATGTCTTGTTGCTGCCAAACTAAGATCAATATTAGAAAAAATGTAGGCAAGATCAATAGATAGCCTAGGTAATTTAGTGTAAGTAATTTCAAATGTTGACTTTCTTGTTGTTCGATTTTTCACATGATTGTAGGTAAACTCGGCTTGATCTAAGATAAGGTCCCATTGCCCAGGTTTGTCCCCACCAATGCACCTTACGAGGTTAGCTAAGTCTATTAGTGACTTCGATTTGTCCATTCGCTTAGGGATGACTCGTTGTTCTAAATTTGAGTGTTGTGTTGAATTGTTTTCAAAGAGTCTTCAAAAAGTAGTTAAGAAACTTATATCTCGATTATATACTATGGACTTAGGTTTTGTGCAAGCGTATAATTTTTTTAAAAAAATAGTTTAAGATAAACAACATCCGAAGTTTTCCTACAAGGTAAAAAGTGAGACATTTTGCTAAAACGGTCAACTACTACAAGTACAGAATCATACCCCTTTTGCATTTTTGGAAGATGTAGAATGTTGTCCATGGAAAAATCTTTCCAAATACCTTAAGGAATAGGTAGTGGGGTGTAAAGGCTCGTATTTTGTTGTTGTCCCTTGGCATGTAAAACAGTGTTTAACGAACTTCGTCGCATCTCTAAGCAGTTGAGGCCAATAGTACCTTTCATTAAGGAGTTGATAGGTCTTGTCAATGACAAAGTGTCCCGCGAGGCCATTCCTATGAAGTGTTTTAATCAAAGCCTCACGAAGTGATGTTCTAGGGATACAAAGAATGTTATTCTTGAAAATGAATTTGATAGTAAAATGAAAATCATTACAATTGACATGATCAACACACATGAAGACTAAATATTGCCAAAATCGAAGTCATCTTTGTAAAGATTTGGTAAGGAGTCAAAAGCTACTATTTGAGTCTTTAAAATAGCGAGTAGGTTGGTCCTTCTTCTAAAAGCATCTGCCACCACGTTGATACTAACATATTTATGTTTGATTACGAAATGGAAATAATGAATAAAAGAAAGGCATCTAGCATGCATCCTACTAATAGTTTTTTGGGTTTGCAAATATTTGAGAGATATATGGTCAGAATATAAAATGAATTCTTCATCTAAAAGATTATGCTCCCAAAATTTTTAAGCTCTTACCAATGAGTAAAGTTCTTGTTCATAGGTGCTCCACATTTTCTTACTTCACTTAGTATCTAACTAAAATATTCAATTGGGTAAGTGTGTTAAGACAAAACGGCTTCTATTCCATAACCACAAGCATCAACCACCACTTCAAACAGTTGAGAGGAATCCAGTAGGGCAAGATTGGATGCATTGGACAACCTACTTTCAAAAGCAAAAAAACTTTGTGTTTGGTGTATAGACCAAGAAAATTTTCCTTTGTTGAAACATTTTTTAGTGAGGATGTTATAGTACTAAATTTTTTTTAAAATTTTCTATAGAAAGATGTAAGCTCTAGGAAAATTTGTAAATCTTTTTATTGTTTTAGGTTGTGGCCAATCTTTTATTGCCTTAATTTTATTAGGATCTACAAATATTCCAGATTTGTTAATGATAAAACCCAAAAAATATATTTCGTGAACTAAAAAAGAACACTTATTGAAATTAATAGTAAGTTGGTTTTCTTGAAGGGTTTTAGAAAGTTTATTGTGAAAGATGCTTTTCATATGAAGTGCTATATACTAACATATCATCAAAATAGACTACAAAAAATTTATTAACATAAGAGGGTAGAACATAGGCTATTAGCCTCATGAACGTGTGCTAGGCACATTGGAAAGTTTAAATAGCATTACTAGCCACTCAAAGAGACACTAGTTAGTCTTGAATGTCGTATTTCATTCAACGCTCGATCGAATCCTTATTTGTCAGTGCCCACATTTTAAGTCAATCTTGGAGAAACTTTTCATTCCTCCAAGTTGATGAAATAGGTCATACATCTTTGGTATGAAAAAGCGATATTTAATTGTAATGTTGTTGATAGTGCGACTATCCACACACATCCTACAGGATTTTTCTTTCTTGGAAGTTAGTTGAACAAGCATGACACAAGGACTTAACTTGGTTTAATTTGCCCTTTCTATAGAAGTTCATTTTACTTGTTCTTAAAGGATCTTGTAGTCTTTGGACTCATTCTATAGTGTGGTAGATTTGGAAGCGTTGAGCCTAGGATGAATTCAATGTTGTGTTGGATATGCCACTCCCTGTTGATAAATTGTAGAAATACAAGTTATTATGACATTTTAAGTAGAATAGTGGGACCAAAATGCATAGAAAGTGTATCAAAATGCGTTACTTATGTTGTAAATGCATAAATATTTAGAAATAAACTTTACATAAGCACCCATGTTTATTTCACCTTGTTTTAGTGCCTTAACGCAAGGCTAAAGAAAAAAAGCATAAGATAACGAATCATAGAGGAACTCGCACAAAGACGAGGCAAGATGACCACATCAAAATGCGTGATGAGATTCGTTAAAAGACAAAAGTGGTAGATAGAGTGATGTGACTTGATGATAGAGGCAACTTTTGGTGATGATATGCTCAGAAGATTAGATTTTTCGCCTAAATCTGCCTATAAAAGGGAACTCCATCCTTACCAAGAAGAGAGCGAAATCTGAATGGATCGTCATCCGTATACTTGAAGAGGTGTGTAAAGTCATAGAGAGTTGATGGCAAAAAATAGCCTTTCCACTGTCTAAAAAGCACTTTTTCGTCTTCTCAAGTCTGTCTGTAGAGTTAAAGCTTGTAGTTTGAATGAAGAAGATATGATTCCCCCATCTTCCCCTAACTTGTAATATCATTTCTATTCTTTTCATTTTTTTATTTCTTACATTGTATGTGTTCATATTGTACAATGGCCAAAGACCTACATTCTTTTGAATAATGTATATTTATACCTTTTTAATCCATCAATGTCTTTACTGTTCATATGTCCTTGTGTTATTCGTAGTTTAGGTTTATGATAAGCTTTGATAAGAAGCTTTACTTATAATTCTTATCAGGTTAGCTGAGCTATTTTCATCACTTGACCAGTGTATATCGCCCACTACCTAAGAAGTCAAGTAGCAAGGATTAACACACACAAGGGACAGTTCGAAGACAAATTTCACCTTTCGCGAGATAACTTCCATAATTTCTGTCGTAACAGGAAAATAAGTGTGGGTATTAGGCGTCAAGAGGTTGTCACACTTAAACGCAAAGTTTTATAACTTCTATAAGTAAACTCTTCTAGATATACCTTGTTTAGCTAGTCTTAGTCATTTGGATCCCAAAAGGGAGACCAGGTGTGGCGTTTAAAGATTTAGAGAGGAGCTCACCTTAAGCATAAGCTAGTTAAGTAAGTTATATCACATCAAGACTTTCATATGGCTTAATTGTCTGGTAGCACTATACATTCCTTCATCCTCTTCTTTACTACAAGTTATTTCATTCTTGTACCTCAATTCTCCTAACCACCTTCATTAAATTATCTACACTTTTCTATAATGTATAGTTATTATTTTATATCACCTGATTGATAAGTAGACGCTAGAACTAAGGTTTGATATCAATAACCTATTTTCGACTCTGGATCATCCAGGAAACCCTATTGTTTTGTTGGAATTTTTTGTCCTAAAACTCGTAGTTTGTAATCATATTCTGTTTCAATAAAGTTGTTATTGAGAAATTAAATATTATAATCATAAATCCAATAAATCAAGTTCCAATGCTATTTTTTTGAATAAACTTGAACTTTATGTGTAAACATAAACGTGGATCAAGTTCGAGTATATATAGCCTAAATAGTCTATAGTATATGAATAAAGGTTGAGCGCCTTATTTAGAGAAACTATGGATGCGGCCCATTTTGTAGTACAAACGAGGTGATCCTGAATCGTTCATGTAGAGACATGAAAGTGGGGGCATCCTATGTAAAGTGTTTACATAAGACTGAACCATGAATTAGTCTTTTTTACGTTATAACACCGTTTACTGTTTAAAACTAACTATTTCGATTATTGATGACCTAGGTAACTTAATCTTAATCCTGAGTTAACTATGAACTCCTGTTCACACGAGATTATCCTTAGATCAGCATAGGTGAGGGCAGCTCATCAGCGTTGGCCCAATAAGCCTCCCATTTCAGGGGTAAGATCGGGTGGATAGCTCGGAATATAGGGTACAAGATGGAATTCACTCCTACCCGCTTTAGGGTTAGTAGATAGGTTGTTCTCTTAAGCACTGAATCCAAGTCTTGAACAAGGGGCCCCACCCTCTCATTGGCCCGAGAGGGATTTAAGTTTATAGGTTGAACCTTAAACCAATTGTTCAATAGTGGATTAGTGGGACTTAAGGAGCAAGATGTAATCTTGGGGTAAAACGGTATTTTGACCCAGCCAAGGTTACGAGCAACCTGTGAAGGATTCACTTACTGATTATGGTTTTATCAAATGGACACAAACATATCTATAGTGAGGGGAGTGCAACTACGGGACTTTAGTGGAATGACCCGTTAGTTAACGAATGTTGATTAACTCGGTTTAAAAGAGTTTAGCTAGTTAATTTTGAATCGTTGGAGCCCATGATTTATAGGTCCATTCGGTTCCCCTGCTAGCTCATATGGATTAAACGTAGAACAGTGTGTGATGAAATAAGTCGAATTGTTCGAATTGGGAGAAGAAAGAGAAACCGACAAATATAGTGATATAGTCGTCGGTCTTCTAATTAGAAATAGAGCTTTATGTTTTACATATTATAAGTATGAATGCGGATTCATACTAAGAAGCTCGGAATTGATGGAATTGGTCAAAAATAGTAAAAAGTCAAAATGTTGACTTTTGACTTTGAAAAGTCAAACTTTGACCGGCCTTATATTCAAATGTGATTTGAATTTTGGAAAAATGAATGCGGATTCATGCTCGAGAGGTTGGAATTAGTCAAGACGGACAAAATGGTAAAAAGTCAAAATATTGACTTTTGACTAAGAAAAGTTAAAGTTTGACTTTTGACTTGAAATATCTAATGACCATTTTACCCTTGGACTAAGTTAGTGGGAAAATCTAACATTTTGTTGGATAATCTCACTAACTCTTAGTGGGATATGTGGCTATATGAGATATAGACACCTAGCCCACTAAGTTCCACTAATTGTTAGTGGAACATTAGGTGTTGAGATTTGACAAATTAATTACATGCATTTTTGCATGTAATTAGGTTATAAATAGGGGAGTTTTCAAATTGTTGAAGACTTTTGCCTTTTTTATTATCCTCCAACATCTCAACAAAAGAAAAATTTTCTACCTTCCAATCCCATTTTATCTCCATTTCTTTCTACACCAAATTGGGTCCCACAACCCGGTTCTTTGTCCAAGAGGATAGTAGTTGAGTACTAGTGGTGGTCTCGGTTTGAATTGACAAGAAGGTATCAAATTTTTTTGAAAGCTTCAAAGGTAATATTTCCTAAAACCCTAACTTGATTAGTTTAGGGTTATATGTTAATTGTGGCAATTAGGGTAGAAATTCGATTCTTTTTTCCGTTGTGCATGTCTTAGTTCTATCATGTGGTATCAGAGCATGCTTCAATTTTACCCAATTGCATGTGGCTGGTTCATATTTATTAGATAACTTTTGGTTTGAATTAAAATGGATATATTATGATTTTGGCTCTAGATTAAGTGTTTTTGTTCTAATTATTGTAATTAGCCTTGCTAATGGCTTATTTTTATTGTTGCAAAGTGTTTGTAATTTTTTTTTTTAAAGAAAAAGTCATTAGAGTTGAAGTTAGACTGTAATTGGTTCAACCGGGTGAGAGAATTGAAAAAAATGAAGAAAAGGTCACAGACCCGAAAACCCGGCCTTGACCCGCTTCGCGACCCGCCTACGCCCGCGTGCCCGTTTGCGCCCGCACGCCTGCCTGCACCCGCACGCCCGACCCGTGTGCGCCTGGGCCTGTTTAGTTAATTGGGCCGATTCAAGCCCAAATTAATTATGTAATAATTTAGTACTTAGCTTAATTTAGGAGCCAAAAATCAGTCCATTTTAGGGTGTTTTTTTTTATTTATGCATGTGATGTATGATTAAATTACTTTAAATTTGTATGTGCATTTTGAATGTCATATAGATTTAAAATCCCACCATAGGTTAACATGTTCATGCATTAAAATGTATGATATAAAGGTTATATTGTATTGTATGCATGTTAATTGATTAATATGGAAATTAATTAATATGATTAATTAATTATTTAATTAATTAAGTTATTCTTGATTAAATATGATTTAATCAAATTAATTAATTATTGTTTGATTTAATTTAATTAAATATGATTTAATTTAATTAAAAATTAAATATGATTTAATTAAAGTTAAATAAATTAAAATCCATATTAATTGATTGTTTTTATAAGGTTATATATTGATAAAATGATTGATTAAGTTTAAAAGTTTTTATAAGTGTTATAAAATAAATTAGACTTTTAAAATCAATTAAATGCATGCTCACTTAGGTTAAACATATCTTCCATTTTTCATAGAAATAGGTCGATATCTTGTAAAACTGGTTACAAAAGGCTCACCTGGTTCAATCTTGTCAACAAGTCAGATAAGATGACTAAGGTTGGAGGTTCTTAAGTTGACGGTTTACGGAACACCTCCTACCTGGAGATCGTAATCAGTTCTTGAGCCTAGTTAACCTAGTTTTATGAGCATTCGTGAGAGGTGTGAGGTAATAAAAATGGTTTATCACCTAGACATCATAGGTTAAAATCCTGTATAATGGTTATACTTGGATGTTTTATCTAGACTTAAGATTTGTTTAAGTTAGCCTAAATATAAATCTTGAAGCTTGGATTACCCTATTTTTTTTCCTTTAAAATAGAACACTTCAACTAGAGAAAAATAATGTATTTTAGCTCTAGTGTCCCTAAGAGTTCACACCGTGAGGTCCATGCAGGGCTTTGTGCCGTGCATAGGAGCGGCCTCCCTTCGGAGAGTGTTTGCATGGATCAAAATCAAGGTGAATAGGGGAAGTAGTTCATAGTAAGTGGGTGAGGGATTTGTGGCAGCACATCCCACGGTCTCTTCCATTAGGTCGCACCGTGAGATTTCTATAATATGCCTGCTTGTCTGCCCTGGAGCGACGTTCCCTTCGGAGGGTTGTATTATAGGATTCGGAACACCGCGAACTCCAAAACTGGATAGGTTTTCTTAGATTAGTTTTCATAAATGATTCTAATCTATGAAATCTGAAAATGGTGGGTAACACTTACAAGAATTACTAAGTTGTTAGTATATTCTTGACTAAAGTAGCGATAACTAAGTGCTATAAAGAATAAAGAGTTATTCTAGAGATAGCATCTAGTCAAGATTGTCTTGGTTCAAAGGAGGAATAATCAACTACCCTTCGGAGAAGGTTGTTCTAAACCTTTGAAATATTGTTGCAAAATACAAATAATGAAAGGGTACATTATTAGTAATTGCTAAATTAGATTGGATATTTTTTATGATTATAGTTTTTTCCTAAAAAGAATATGTTTGTTTTTCAGCATGAATAGCTCAATAGTTCAACTTTTAGCTTCCGAAAAACTTAATGGCGATAATTATGCGGCTTGGAAATCAAATCTTAACACAATACTAGTGGTTGACGATTTAAGATTTGTCTTAACTGAGGAATGTCCTCAAAACCCTGCCTCTAATGCTAACCGAACTAGTCGGGATGCATATGATCGATGGATAAAAGCTAATGAAAAAGCCCGTGTCTACATTCTTGCCAGCATGTCTGATGTATTGGCAAAGAAACATGAATCCTTAGCCACGGCTAAAGAGATTATGGATTCATTAAGGGGAATGTTTGGGCAACCAGAATGGTCCTTAAGACACGAGGCAGTCAAATACATTTACACTAAGCGTATGAAGGAAGGGACCTCTGTTAGAGAACATGTTCTGGACATGATGATGCACTTCAACATCGCTGAAGTGAATGGTGGTCCCATCGATAAGAGGTTAATCAAGTTAGTTTTATCTTAGAGTCTCTTCCGAAGAGCTTCATTCCATTCCAAACGAATGCGTCTTTGAACAAGATAGAATTTAACTTGACAACCCTTCTGAATGAACTCCAGCGATTCCAAAACCTTACTATGGGTAAAGGAAAACAAGTGGAAGCAAATGTTGCTACCACAAAAAGAAAATTTATAAGAGGATCGTCCTCTAAAACCAAAGCTGGACCCTCAAAACCTAATGCTCAAATAAAAAAGAAGGGAAAGGGAAAGACTCCCAAACAGAACAAGGGTAAGAAAGCTGCAGAAAAAGGTAAGTGTTACCATTGTGGCCAAAACGGGCACTGGTTAAGAAACTGCCCAAAATACCTTGCAGAAAAAAAGGCAGAGAAGGAAACACAAGGTAAATATGATTTACTAGTTGTAGAAACATGTTTAGTGGAATATGAAAATTCTACCTGGATACTAGATTCAGGAGCCACTAACCATATTTGCTTCTCATTTCAGGAAAATAGTTCTTGGAAAAAGCTTTCAGAAGGCGAGATCACTCTCAAGGTTGGAACAGGAGAGATGGTCTCAGCTTCAGCAGTGGGAGATTTAAAGTTGTTTTTTAGAGATAGATATGTCATACTTAAGAATGTCTTATATGTACCTCAAATGAAAAGAAATTTAATATCTATCTCTTGTATTTTGGAACAAATGTATAGAATATCTTTTGAAATTAATGAAGCGTTCGTTTTCTATAAAGGTATTCTAGTTTGTTCTGCTATACTTGAAGACAACTTATATAAGTTAAGACCAACTAGAGCAAATTTTGTCTTAAATACTGAAATATTCAGAACAGCTGAAACTCAGAATAAAAGACAAAAAGTTTCTTCTAATGCCTATTTATGGCACTTAAGACTTGGTCACATAAATCTCAATAGGATTGGGAGATTGGTTAAAAGTGGGCTTCTAAGTCCGTTAGAAAATAACTCTTTACCTCCTTGTGAATCTTGTCTTGAAGGAAAAATGACCAAGAGATCTTTTACTGGAAAAGGTCTAAGAGCCAAAGGACCCTTAGAGCTCGTACATTCGGACCTTTGTGGACCAATGAATGTCAAAGCTCGAGGTGGATATGAATATTTCATTAGCTTCATTGATGATTATTCAAGGTATGGTCATATTTACCTAATACATCATAAGTCTAATAGTCTTGAAAAGTTCAAAGAATATAAGGCTGAAGTAGAAAACGAATTAGGTAAAACAATAAAAATACTTCGATCAGATCGAGGTGGAGAGTATATGGACTTACGATTCCGAGACTATTTAATAGAAAATGGAATCCAGTCACAACTCTCTGCACCTAGTACACCTCAACAGAACGGTGTATCAGAAAGAAGAAACCGGACCTTGTTAGACATGGTTCGCTCTATGATGAGTTTTTCTCAGATGTCAGATTCTTTTTGGGGATATGCTTTAGAAACAGCTGCTTATATTTTGAATAATGTTCCCTCTAAAAGTGTTTCAGAAACACCCTATGAGCTATATATGGAAAGGGCGTAAAGGAAGTTTACGTCATTTTAGAATTTGGGGTTGTCCAGCACACGTGTTGGTACAAAATCCTAAGAAATTGGAACATCGTTCAAAATTATGCTTTTTTATAGGTTATCCAAAAGAATCAAGAGGTGGTTTGTTTTATGATCCTCAAGAAAATAAAATATTTGTGTCAACAAATGCCACATTCTTAGAGGAAGACCACATCAGGGATCATCAACCTCGTAGTAAACTAGTATTAAAAGAAATTTCCAAAAGTGCTATAGATAAACCTAGTTCATCCACTAAGGTAGTTGATAAGACTAGGAAATCTGGTCAATCACATCCTTCTCAACAGTTGAGAGAGCCTCGACGTAGTGGGAGGGTTGTTCATCAGCCTGATCGCTATTTGGGTTTAATTGAAACTCAAGTCGTCATACCTGACGATGGCATAGAGGATCCATTAACCTATAAACAGGCAATGAAAGATGTAGATCGTGACCAATGGATCAAAGCCATGGACCTCGAAATGGAGTCTATGTACTTTAATTCTGTCTGGACTCTAGTAGATCAACCAAATGACGTAAAACCTATTGGTTGTAAATGGATCTACAAGAGAAAACGAGACCATGCCGGTAAAGTACAGACTTTCAAGGCTCGACTTGTGGCAAAGGGTTATACCCAGAGAGAGGGAGTAGACTATGAGGAAACTTTCTCTCCTGTTGCCATGTTAAAGTCAATTAGAATACTCTTATCCATCGCCACTTTTTATGATTATGAAATTTGGCAGATGGATGTCAAGACAGCTTTTTTGAACGGTAATCTTGAAGCGAGTATCTATATGTCTCAACCAGAGGGGTTTATAGAACAAGATCAAGAACAAAAGGTTTGTAAGCTTAAAAAATCCATTTTATGGATTAAAACAAGCTTCTAGATCCTGGAATATAAGATTTGATACTGCGATCAAATCTTATGGCTTTGAACAAAATGTTGACGAGCCTTGTGTTTACAAAAAGGTCGTCAATTCCATTATAGCATTTTTAGTCTTATATGTAGATGATATTCTACTTATTGGAAATGACGTAGGATATCTTACTGATATCAAGAAATGGCTAGCTATGCAATTTCAAATGAAAGATCTGGGAGATGCTACGTTCTCGGAATCCAAATTGTTCGAAACCGTAAGAACAAAACACTAGCCATGTCTCAAGCATCTTACATAGACAAAATGTTGTCTAGATATAAAATGCAGAATTCCAAAAAGGGTCTGCTGCCGTACAGATATGGAATTCATTTGTCAAAGGAACAATGTCCTAAGACACCTCAAGAAGTTGAGGATATGAGAAATATTCCCTATGCTTCCGCTGTTGGAAGTTTAATGTATGCAATGTTATGTACTAGACCTGACATTTGCTACTCAGTAGGGATGGTCAGTAGGTATCAATCCAATCCTGGACGTGATCACTGGACAGCCGTTAAAAACATTCTAAAATATCTTCGAAGAACAAAAGACTACATGCTCATGTATGGTACAAAGGATCTGATCCTTACTGGATACACTGATTCAGATTTCCAAACTGATAAAGATGCTAGAAAGTCTACATCAGGATCAGTATTTACTCTAAATGGAGGAGCAGTAGTTTGGAGAAGCATAAAGCAAACTTGTATAGCTGATTCCACAATGGAAGCTGAATACGTAGCGGCTTGTGAAGCAGCAAAAGAAGCAGTATGGCTAAGAAAATTCTTGACAGATTTGGAAGTCGTTCCAAATATGCATCTACCAATCACTTTATACTGTGACAACAGTGGTGCAGTTGCAAATTCAAGAGAACCTAGAAGCCATAAAAGAGGAAAGCATATTGAACGCAAGTACCATCTTATCAGGGAAATTGTACATCGTGGTGACGTTGTAGTAACCCAGATTTCTTCTCAGCAAAACATTGCTGATCCTTTTACAAAAGCCCTCACACTTTTACAAAAGCCCTCACACTTTTACAAAAGCCCTCACGGCTAAAGTGTTTGAGAGTCACCTACACAGTTTAGGTCTACGATGTTTGTAAACTAGGACAAGTGGGAGACCTATTGGGCATGTGCCCTAGTTTCTCTCATACCACTAGGAGTTTTAGTCAAACACAAGCTCTAAGCCAACTCACAAACCTCAAGGGGGTACCAATAGCCGTCAACAATCTGAAAAGAAAATCTTAGTTAACAGAATCATAAGCTTTTTTAAGATCAACTTTCATAGTACACCGAGGTTTACCAGAGTTAGTATGATAACCCCCAACCAGCTCCTAACAAAGAAGAATATTATCAATAATACTTCTCCCTAGAATAAAGGAAGACTGATTACCACTGACAAATGAAGAAAGCCACTCACGAAGCCTATCAACCAAAATCTTTAAAATACATTTGTAAATAACATTACAACAAGAGATAGGCCTGAAGTCCTCCATACATTCAGCCCCACAGTGTTGACAAAAACTCTTTTTTAGTTGTGGAGTAATTAGCTTGAGCAAAATTTAGTGTTCGAGATGCAAAATATGTATCATGTGATTTGTTATCTACGCTTTGTCATAGCACTGCACCTAATGCAAAACCACTTGCATCACACATGATCTCAAATAGCAAGTTCTGCACCTAATGCAAAATCACTTGCATCACACATGATCTCAAATAGCAAGTTCCAATTAGGTGTTTGCAAGATAGGAGAAGAAGTCAACTTTTAAAGTATCAAAAGCATGCATAAATTATAAAAGGGACATATTTTTGAAGCAAAATTGTCAAGGGAAAAGCTATCTTAGAAAAGTCTTTAATGAACCTTCTATAAAATCCGACACTACCCAAAAATGATCTAACATCCTTTAAACAAGTGGGGTAAGGTAAGTTTTGAACGAAATATATTTAGCTTTGTCAACTTCTATTCCCCTAGATGATACTAAGTGACCTAGTACTATACCATGAGAAGCCATGAAATGACATTTTTTAAAGTTAAGCACTAAGTTAGTATCAATACATCTCTTTAGAATCAACTCTAAACTATTCAAACAAGAATCAAAATCGTTCTCATAAACTGTGAAATCATCCATGAACATTTCTATGCATTTTCCTATGAAATCAGTGAATATGCTTAACATGCATCTTTGAAACGTTGCAGGAGCATTACATAGTCCAAAAAGTTTTAAAACAACTAAGTCAATATTTGAAACTTGAAAAAAAAAAGTAGTTTATAGAATTTGGTTTAGAATACAGTTCTTGTACTCGAGTAATATTTACTCCATTGTAAGAATTGGAAGGAAATACGTGTACTTTTTATAAACAAAAAACAAAATGGTTAGATAGCTCATTTGTTTGTTAAAAAAGAAAATTGTCACTATCTTCCATCTCATTTTATATTTTGCATCTATTAACAAAAGATATCGATATGAAAATAGTTAGACATGGATACTACACATTAAAAGTTTCAATGACTTAAAAAGAAAGAGTAAGTAATATCCAAATAAGAGTTTTGGCTCTACTTCATATGTGTTAAATTGAACTAGTATGTGATCCATATCATTCTTTCATTTCATATTTTAATTAGTATAAATAGGGTTGTAATTTCCACATTTAAAAAGAAGAATTTGGGATGAATGAAATCTGAAAATTCTAGAATATAGAATTTTTGTTCTTGTATGTTCTTATGATAGAATGCAGGAATATTTGGAGCATTCAAGTGAGAATTGATCTACCTTACTTGTAGAGTGCTTTGAAGATCAATGGTTGATAAGAATTTCTAATTTTGTCCGATCCTCGGTTTGTTAGATCATCTAAGCAATTTGTATCTAGCATATCTCAGAGGTTGAAATCAAATTAGTTTTTCAGTTGTTGGAGTTGTGTTCTTTTAAGTCTTGTTGTTTAATGGTTCTTAGATCCAATGCTCACGGGTTTCTTATCAATATGGTAGGCTCAGATCACATTGATTAAAGATAAGATCACGAGAAAAGAGTCGACAAACCTTCACAAAATAAAACTTGTAACAAGAAAGAACGTATATGCCAACACAGTTAAGAAAAAAGAAATGGAAATTGTATGTTCCAAAAGTTCATGCAAAATATCAAAGTTTTTTTTCCTGGATTTCATTATGAACTTTTGAAAGGGATAGCTTAAAAGAAAAAAAGATTAAATTGGTCATCCCATATATATATATATATTGTTTTTAAAATTAAATAAGCAATATAGAATTATAATTATATACACACGTATGGATGTGGAGTGTAAATGCTATCGTGGCCACTCTTGCTCCCTATCAGCCATTGGGCTCTAATTTTATTTAAATTTTTGGCAGCCTCAAAAAGGCATCAAGAAATCCGGAAATGATAAAAATTTGTGGATAAGAATCTCCAGTTGATTTCAGAACACAAACTTTGGCCACTAGAAAACGATATTGGCTCGTTTACATGGAGAGGCTGCTTCTACTGCTCGTCTTCCATGCAAATGCACCGCCGTCAACCGCTCCTCCTCCTCCTCCTGCACCTGCCCAGCTGAAAAGGTACCTCCATCTCCCCTTTGGCTCCTTACTTGAATGCAATTTCAATCCTGATCTACTTTTCAAAACCTAGATGGGTGTGTTCGTGATCATCAATTTGATTGAACTGATTTTTAGAAATTTGGGTTTCGGAAGAATTTGGTTGGAGATGGAAGAATTTGAACAGAATAGGGGTTTTGATTTGATTTGTCTTTTGGATGACAAGAAACCCCATTTGGGATTTGCTTGCTCTTCACTTGATTTTTTATTCTCTTGTGTTTTTCTTTGTAGAATTCATATTGGAGGAGCTTTATCTCCATTCTTCTTCACTTATTCAGTGGCAGTGAAATACGTTGCTGTAATATATTGGGATTTGCTGATGGTGAGGCGAAAGTTTGACGAGTAGGTCAAGCAGAACTGAGAGAGTCCGGAGAGCAAAAACCTGAGTTTTCATGGGTGTTCATAAAGAGGGAACGATTGCAAGTAAAAATCTGTCTCAAGGATCATCAGAAATGGTACTTTGGGAAGCACTCGCATTATTATTATGTTTTCATTGTCAATGATAGAACAAAGTGTCCTGTTTTTCACTGATATAACCAGTATAATCATCTAATTCACTTCCATATCTTGGTAAATCATCTGCTTGGTTGGCTATGCTTGTAAAATCAGATGTTTCTTCTTTTATTAAGCCTGTTCACTAACTGTTTGGTGAATTTCGGTCCTTCCGTTTGATTTTACTCAACAATTTGCTAGGTTTTCTTATATTGCGTCTGGGAATTTGAGACCTACTAAAACACTTTTCCATTTTTTTATTATGTTTCATTGTATATGAAAATTTTTGTTTCTTTAAGGAAAACTGATTAACACTTGAAAAAATTCGTACTGACTTTTGGAAATATATTAAATGGATGTTTTCCTCATATAATTCAAACACTCCAAAGTCCTCTGCTGTCGTCCTTAAAATGGTAGCCTTTTTCTTTCACTATATTATGCACATGTTTCACTTTGCAGGAATCATGTCTCCAGAAGAATCAAGTGAAGTTAGTTTCAACTCCAGTCGATTCACAAATTCAATCCCGTTGTCTTCTCTGTTTGGGTAACAATAGCTGCGGAACAGTTCGTTCAAGAACAAAGCTAATGAACATCTTGGTTGAAAGAGGGAAGCCTCAAGAAGCTCAATTCATTTTCAATAGTTTAGTAGAACAAGGACACAGGCCAACTACTGTGACATACACAGCTCTTGTAGCTGCTCTGACTCGGCAGAAGCGTTTCAAGGCCATTTCAGGACTTCTCTCAGAAATGGAAGAAACTGGCATTAAACCTGATTCCATACTCTTAAATGCCATAATCAATGCCTTCTCTGAATCTGGCAATGTAAAAGAGGCCATGGAAATTTTTCAGAAGATGGAGGAGAGTGGATGTAAGCCAACAACTAGCACTTTTAATACCCTCATCAAAGGCTATGGAATCATTCGTAAACCTGAAGAATCTATGAAGTTATTAGAATTAATGACGAGGACTACAAATCTCAAACCCAATAACAGGACTTACAATATCCTTGTTGGAGCTTTGTGTAAAAAGAAAAGTATAAAGGAGGCATGGAATGTGGTGCATCAGATGCTTGCATCTGGAGTTCAACCTGATGTTGTCACATACAATACATTGGCAAGAGCATATGCTCAGGATGGGGAGACTAACAAGGCAGAAAGTATAATAGTGGATATGCTAAACAAGAAGGTAAATCCCAATGAGAGAACATGTGGAATAATCGTAGGTGGTTATTGTGAACAGGGGAACTTGGCTGAGGCTCTAAGGGTTGTCTATAGAATGAGGGATCTCGGAATACACCCAAACCTTGTTATTTTCAACTCTCTTATCAAGGGCTTCCTAGATATTGGGGACTCGGATGGAGTTGATAAGGTACATTATTTTTCATATTTTTTCCATTCATTTTCTACATCATTTTTGTGTGATCGTCGAATTCCCCCCTTGTTGGTGAACTTTCCTTCCTTCTCAAGTGGTTGTTGATTGGTAATGATTATAAACTTGAGCAGGCATTGACAATGATGGAAGAATCTGGTGTAAAACCAGATGTGATAACATTTAGCACCATTATGAATGGTTGGAGCTCAGCTGGACGTATGGATAAATGTCAAGAAATCTTTGATGACATGTTGAAATCTGGCATTGAGCCTGACATCCATGTTTTCAGCATTCTAGCAAAAGGGTTTGTCCGTGCTGGTGAGCCTGTGAAGGCTGAGTCCCTGCTAAATTTCATGAGCAAATATGGAGTGAGACCAAATGTCGTGATTTTCACGACTATAATTAGCGGTTGGTGCACTGCAGGTAAAATGGAGAAGGCATGGAAGGTTTTTGAGCATATGTGTGACATGGATGTGTCCCCCAATTTGAAAACCTTTGAGACCTTAATATGGGGCTATGGAGAAGCCAAACAGCCATGGAGAGCAGAAGAGATCCTTCAAATGATGGAGGAAATGAATGTTGTTCCCGAAAACAGCACTCTCAAGCTCGTATCTGAAGCTTGGCGCTCAATCGGTATGGTAAATGATGCCAAGGCTGAAAGAACAGAGGAGAATGAAATTCCATGGAGAAATTCAGAGAGAATTCATGAGGAAGAAGGCCCACATGCATCTTATTCTAATCTTCTCAAATCAGAAATAGTGATTGTATCCAATGGTAATGGATCTTCTTATTCCCAAACAAGGAGCAGGACACTCCCAAAAGGAGTTGAAGTACCATCTGGACGTCCACGTAGCACGTCTACGTCGATGCTCCTTCGTCAGACCCGCCCATCTCGTCCATTGATCCTATGCCATATCCAGAACCAAACCCAGTTTTGGATATGGAGGCAGCATGCTACTACAACTTGCAGAATGATGTTCATCCATTAGTGACTACATGGAGACAACCAGCTGTTCCCTGAATCTATGATCTTAAAAAGTTGATAAATATGATCATGCTTGCTATCTGAAATTATAAATGGTTAAGCATTACAAATACTTTACTCTTGTTTTGGATCACTTTGTGTAATTCAAGTGTAGCCAATTCATGTAGACGATGTAAATTCAATTTGAGGACCAAAATCTAAACTACATGATCATGTATATTGCTATTCTGATAATATTTATACTACCACTTGATGGTTCATTTATACTACCAGCACCACAGGGAAATTTGAAACTCTAACCGAGATGTTCCAAAACCCACTTCATTTGGGTTGTTAGATGACGTAAACTTTTTTAACATGTCAAGAAATTACAATTACTATTGAACAGTATCAGAGAATTCTTTTTTCCCGTCAAAGTACCAAAACTTCAAGAGTTGTTGACAGGCTCATAATGGCTTCTCCGTCTTCGTTTTCGCTTGGCTTCTTCATTACCATGTTCGTCCTCTCTCCGTTAAGAAGAGGCTTCGAATCTTCGTCCCCAACCTCGCTCTGTTAGGAAACAGGTCCCGTGAGAAAATGAATTATCTCTACAAACTTTCTGAACTTTTGTCATCCTATATTTTTCAGAAGATATTGTAACGACCATGTTATTTATATCAATAAACTTATAGAAAGACCATGGTTTGACCATGTTTAGAAAGAGCAAATATATTCACATCTAATCCAAATTCCCATGGACTTCCTGCTTTGTTGTCGTCTACTCTCATTCTCTGTAGAACCCCCAATTACAAATCTAGCAGCTCGAAATCCTTCACCGAGCCACCACAGCTCTGCCAGAGAGAATGCTCTCTCTTCATCTCTTATCTTCAGCTCCATCTTTTCACGACACTTCTTTACAACGTACGCGCCTTCCGAAACCCAATAATCCTTCCTATCTCCCAATTCTCAATCTCCACTCAATCCCCAATTCCCCGAAATTGGCACACACCCACTTCGCCAATCGCTCTATTCAATCCGTAACCTATAGATTTCAAGCCTTTAAGACTCCGAGCGATGGAACCCACTTGAAGAGGGGTCGCTGCAGTGCTGCTAATGACTCTGACGAAAAAACTAGGTCGGTTTTAGACACCGGCGGCGGTGGTGATGGAGGTGACGGTGGCGATGGAAGTGATGATAATGGGAAGGTGGAAAATCAAAAGGGTTCTTCTGGGTTTCTTCCAGAATGGTTGAATTTGACTTCGGATGACGCTAAAACAGTCTTTGCAGCCATAGCAATATCTCTTGCCTTTAGAACATTTATTGCAGAACCGAGGTACATTCCCTCGCTATCAATGTACCCTACGTTTGATGTTGGGGATCGACTTGTAGCAGAGAAGGTGAAAGTCTTGTTCACTATTGTTAATCCTACTTTGTAACTGTGTTTCACGGTTAATGAAACTTTATATAGATTGGGATATCATATTCAAATGGCAACAAGTTTGTGTTTCAGAGTTAAACTGCCTGTTCTTTTGCTCCTATCTGTTAATGAATAACAAAGTAAAAAATTGCTTCGCATATTTTCTTTGTTCCAAGTTCTTCCATTGTAGTGGTTGACTTTGAGATAAGGGGAGAAGATCTATGATTTCAATTGTCTATCAAATTTTGGGGATTGGATCATAGTTTCATGGAAAGTAAATCCTTATATTTTCTTTTACAGGTCACATACTATTTTAGGAAGCCTTGCGCTAATGATATAGTGATATTTAAAAGCCCACCAGTGCTTCAGGAGGTAGGATATACAGATGAAGATGTTTTCATTAAAAGAATTGTAGCTAAAGAAGGTGATACTGTGGAGGTGAGAATTTTTACAGGATTCTTTATTTTTTTGTTTGGATCATTATCTGATGTTGCTGTAAATTTCATGTGTCTTGGGGCTACTGATTTAGATCACTCGAAAACAGATACCTCTACCATGTTTATTTAATGATACTCTAGTAATACTGTACGTTTGAAAAATATAAATAACATTAGTTTTTTTTTTCTTTGAGTACCAACAACTCTTGGGTGGGGACTGAACCTCTAACCTCTATGGATGGAGTTCATAACAATACCACTAGGTCAAGCTTACTTTGGCAAATAAGTATTAAGTCTACAACTATTGTGGAACAAAAAATATTTATGGTTGTAATCTCCTGCTTTCGATTATGTGTTTTTTAAGCATCAAATATATATGTGTTTTAGGTTCACTCTTGACTTAGAACATTATCTGATTGCAGGTTCGGAAGGGAAAACTTATCGTTAATGGGGTTGAGAGAGACGAAAAATTTATCCTTGAACCACCATCATATGATATGACTCCAGTTGTAAGTGTTACTTTCCTTTTTTGGCATTGGTTTCGCTTTTTTTTTTCTTTTTAAGGAACTTCCTAGCAGAGTTTTATATGACAACCAATATTGCACAACAATTGAGTACAGGCAGTGATGATTTTTTATTTCGGTTGGATGAAAAGAGAGTATTTTTTCTTCACTTAATGAAATCTATATCAAGCATGGTTATACATTACACCTCTTTCATTCCTTGATGCAGCAAGTGCCAGAAAACTCAGTCTTCGTGATGGGTGATAATCGCAATAACAGCTATGATTCACATGTTTGGTAAAGTCTCCACTCATCTCTTCACTATTACTGGGTGTAAGATGTCTTTTAAAAGAAGTGTATTTAAGTAGAACACTTCTGATTTCCCAAACTCAAGCTAACTCAGTCACCTCTTAGAAATTCTTTTCTTCCCTGTGCTGATAGCTGACTATACCAATTTTTCAGGGGTCCGCTTCCTGCCAAGAATATAATAGGGAGATCATTATTCCGCTATTGGCCTCCTAACAGAATCAGTGGAACAGTTTCTGAGCCGAGCTGTGCTATTGATAAGGAAGAGAGCATTCCTTCCACACCGGAAATTTCCAGCCTACAGACTACAAATTCTCAACCATAATGGTTTCGGTCATGTTCCTGTAAGTTCAGTTCGTTGCAGTTCGTCCCTCTGCAAATGCCTTTATGGTCGCCGTTTGTTACCCTGTTATTTGCTAGCTGTTTTTATTTGTAGTTTGAGGAACTGGCCATTTTGTGTGAGGCCCTAGATATTATTGGTCTTAGTTTTTGCAAGTTAGCAGTTGACTCTACACCATCAATATCTGTAATTTGAACTTCAGTCCCGGCGTCAAACACAGTTGAGAGATCTGGAAATTCTGAGTGACATTGTGATTCTTAGTGAAACCAATTGATCAATACAAGTTATTTGATGGTATACAAATATGTTCTCTTGAAACGACCGTTGCATAAGTTGGAGTACATGTGATCAATACCAGCCATGGAAGAGAATCTGTAAAACGTATCCTCTTCTGAATTTCTTGCTCTCTCACTGACAAATGAAGGTGCCCAATGCAATTCTAGCCAATATCTCTGGTTGCGATTTCTTTTTATCTTTTTTGGAAAATACCTGAGATGGAGAATCGACTCTCTCACCATGAGAACGATGTACTCACGTTGGTATCTGATTGTGATATTTAAATGTGTATGAATTATTGAGAGCAATAAACACGAAACCAAGGCTTACGTGGAAACCCGAGAACCGGGAGAAAAACCACGATGTTTTTAGTTTTATTATTTTCCTAATAATTTCAATGGTACAAATGAGGGAACTTAAATAGGATGTAAAGAGCAAAGAAAAAAAGGAAAAGAAATATTTATGGTAAATTTTCCACAAAATATTTTTTCAATAGATACAAATTCTAACACTCCCCCTCAAGTTGGGACGTAAATATCAATGAGGCCCAACTTGCTAACGCAAAAATCAAAGTTTGGCCTTAGAAGCCCTTGGTGAGAACATCAACAACCTGTTGGCTAGAGGGGATGTACGGTATGCATATGCTCCCACTGTCAAGTCTTTCTTTGATGAAATGTCGATCAATCTCAACATGTTTAGTTCTATTATGTTGAACTGGGTTGTTAGCAATACTAATAGTGGCTTTATTATCACAAAAGAGCTTTAATGGACTCGCATTCCTGATGAAGATCATATAGGACTTTCTAGACACAAATTTTCTCACATATTTCCAAACTCATAGCTCTATATTTGGCTTCAACATTGCTCATGGCCACAACACTTTGCTTCTTACTCCTCCAAGTAACAAGATTGCCCCAATCAAAGGTACAATAACCGGAGGTAGACTTTCTGTCAACAACAGATCCTGCCCAATCCGAGTCGGTATATGCCTCAATGATCTTTCTGCTTGTTTTTCTAAACATCAGCCATTTACCAGGTGTTGTTTTCAAGTATCTCATAATTCTATTGACAGCTTCCATGTGTTTCTCATAAGGAGCTTGCATAAACTGACTGACAACACTCACAACAAAGGAAATATTAGGATGACATCCCAACATACCTATCTCGGTTAGCAAATCATTGGTGTATTTTCTCTAAGACATGGAGATATCTTCTTTAGATATGGCTACCTCCATTCCAAGGAAATATTTCAGATTTTCCAAATCCTTGATTTCATATTCATCACCTATTCTCTGCTTTAGTTGACTGATTTCTGTCATCTCTAGTTAAAACAATGTCATCCACATAAACTATTAGAACATCAATCTTCCTTGTCTTGGAAACCTTTGTAAATAAAGTATAATCAGAGTGTCCCTGACTATATCCTTGGGACTTGACAAAGGTAGTGAATCTGTCAAACCATGCTCTGGGAGACTGTTTCAGACCATATAGGGATTTATGGAGTTCACACACCTGCTGAGCAAACTGGGCTTCAAATCCAGGCAGGGGGCTCATGTAGACCTCCTCCACAAGGTCTCCATTCAAAAAGTCATTCTTAACATCTAGCTAGTAGAGAGGCCAATCTTTGTTCACAGCAATAGATAATAGGACTCTAACAGTATTCAACTTAGCAACTAGAGAAAAAGTTTATGAATAGTCAATTCCATAGGTTTGACTAAATCTCTTTGCAACTAACCTTGTTTTGTGTCTGCCAAGAGTACCATCTGCTTTGTATTTCAGAGAGAACACCCATTTGCATCCCACACTTTTGTGTCCCTTGGGTAGAGCACAAATTTTTCAAGTTCTATTCTGTTCAAGAGCCTTCATTTCTTCCATGATTGCATTCTTCCATTCAGGACACTCTAAAGCAGTGTAGATGTTTTTCGGTATTATGGTAGAGTCAAGGCTTGCTGTAAAAACTTTGAACTGTAGAGAGATTATCATAGGAAACATAGTTGCAAATTGGATGTTTAATACACGACCGGACACCTTTTCTCAGAGCAATGAGAATGTCAAGAGAGGGATCATACTCATCAAGTTTCCTTGTATGATCCTGTTCAGCTTCATTATTATCAGTTTCTATCTCAATCTCATCACTACTATTCTTTTCTTTGATATTTTCAAGAACAACAACATCAGATCTGACATTCTCACTTATCGTATTATTAGTACAAGGTTTGTTGGATCGGTATGGCAACCCTAGAGGGGGTGAATAGGGTTTAAATAAACTTTTTGACAAATAAAAAGTAAAATCAACTAATTAGATATTTTTTTAATTTAAATAAAGAATTTTGTAAACTTTGTTAAATAACAAGATTGATAAAAATATATGAATGAAAGTATGCAATCAAACTCAACCAATAAGAATATGTAACTAAAATTAAATTAAAAAATAATTAGAAAAGAGTTAGAGAAGAAGACACTGTAATTTTATAGTGGTTCGGTTAAACTCAACCTACATTCACTTTCTCAAGAACCTCTTGGGATTTTGATTAGAAAATCTTCTTTGAACTCTTTCCACGGATTTGAGCTGAACCGATTCTTGCTCCTTTTTCGGGTTCAAGAGTAACCCCGATCATTTCCACGAGTTAGGATCCAACCGTTACAATATGTTGAAGTTTTTAAATCACATAAAAGAAAACTCTCTAAAAGAGTGAGTATACAATTTGAAGCTCACAAATTTAATCCTCACAATACAATAAGAAGCTCTAAAAAATAAGATGAAAAGAATAAAAATTGGAAGCTTTAGAGAGAATAACAATGTTGACTTTTTGCTTGAGGATTGTAAAGATTTAATGATCTTGTCTTTTAAATTTTGGGAAAAGTGAAGTATTTAAAAAGAGAGGAAAGATAAATTCAAAATCATTTTGGGTCATTAGATATAAGTAAAAGAAAAATGAATGATTGAGATTTAAACTTAATTAGCCGTTAGACACAATACAAATAATAATATAATAATATGTCTTTTCAAAATATTTTGTTTAAAAAGAAACCAATAAAGCAACTTCACCATCTTTAAAAAAACTAGCCGTTAGACACAAGGAAAAATAATAATATTAAAGTCATTTTCTTTTTAAATTCATTTTCTTTATAAAAGCCAATAAAACATAACCAAAAGCCACATTTGTTACTTCTTCATTGCTCCAAGTGGCTTTCTCTAATTGGTTCAAATTGAATGCTTGGTCGTCACGTCACCATCTCAGGTATTTTTCCGTTAAGCTTCTTTTAGCAATATTTTCTTCATTTGAACTTCGATTTGGGTGATTCAAGAGGCGTTAGAATCATTTTTCCAAGCTCTACGATATGATCTATTCAAATTAATAAAATTGTCAATAAAAAAATAGATTTGTTATCGCCAAAACATAAATTAATTGAATAATTAAAATAAATTAATTTGAGATTAAGGGCCAAAAAGCCAACAAGGTTCAGTAGGATTTTCCATACCTTGATCTCGAGGAGGTTCGGAGTCTTGGACTGGAGCCGGCGGCTGACTAGTAGGGGACCTGACTTTCTTTCTGAGGTTCCTCCGGTAATACGTTTTCCAAGGAACTTGGTTTGTGGGTAGGACTATGGGATGAGGATTGATGTCAGACATAATATTAGAAGTAGGTTCGATAAATTCAAAGGCGTTGTTAGACTCTTCACTCACACTCTTCCCCTGAATATGGCTAACGGGAAAGTAAGGTCGGTCCTCACAGAAAGTAACATCCATAATGACAAAGTATTTCCTAGACGGCGGGTGAAAACATTTATAACCACGCTGGTGAAGGGGATACCCCAAAAAACACACATGTCTGAGCCTTAGGGGTAAATTTGGTCTGATTAGGGCCAAAATTATGGACATAAGCAGTAGACCCAAACACACGAAGAGGAACCTCAGAAACAAGACGAGTAGAGGGGTAAGACTCCTTAAGGCAATCTAAGGGAGTCTGAAGGTGGAGAATACGAGAAGACATTCTATTGATTAAATGAGTTGCTGTAAGAATAGCATCTCCCCACAAGTATGAAGGAAGGGACGTGGATATCATAAGGGAATGGGCTACTTCTAGAAGGTGACGCTTTTTTTGCTCGGCCACTCCATTTTGTTGAGGAGTGTAGGTGCATGAGTTTTGGTGAACAATCCCCTTAGAGGCTAGAAATTCACTTAGGCTATGGTTTTGGAATTTCCAACCATTATCACTCCGAAGAATAGCAATTGATGGCATTGGGTTTCAATGGTGTGATAGAAGTTTTGAAAAATATAAAAAACCTTTGATTTATCGGTGATAAGGTAGACCTAGGTAAGACGGGTATGATCATCAATGAAAGTTACAAACCACCGTTCCCCATATGAGGTGGTGACCTTGGAGGGACCCCAAACATCACTATGGATAAGGGTAAACAGTTGTGTGGGTTTATATGGTTGTGAAGAAAAATAAACCCGATGTTGTTTTGCCCGAATGCATACGTTACAAGATAACGAGGAGACATCGATTTTAGGAAAAAGATGGGGAAACAAATATTTCATATAAGTAAAGTTCGGGTGACCCAACCGAAAATGTCATAACATAAAGTCATGTTCAGAAGTGCTAAAATAGGAAGATAGTAAATCAATTCTAGAGATACTACTACCGGAGGTATCATCATCAAGGATGTAAAGTCCCCTGCTATGTCGAACAGTGCTGATTGTCCTCTCCGAGCTCAAGTCCTGAAAACAAACAGAATCAGGTAAGAAAGTAGCTTTACAATGCAGCTCACAGGTGATCTTACTGATAGATAACAAATTGTAAGAAAGCTTAGGCACGTGCAAAATATTCTGGAGAGAGAAACTGTCGAAGAGAACTATTTGTCCTTTGCCAGCAATCGGGGCTAAAGAACCACCTGCTATCTTGATTTTCTCATTACCGACACATGGTGTATAAGAGACAAAGTGCTCCGAAGAACCTGTCAAGTGATCTGTGGCCCCCGAGTCTAAAATCTATAGATTCTTTCCATCAACACTAATAAGACCGAGGGACTGAGGTATACCTGACTAAGCAATGACACCTAGGGTAGGAGGGATGGTCTGGCTAGTAGTAGGACCAGTTGACTGAGAGGTATTGGAAATCTCCCTAACATCGGTAGGCCCTAAGTGCTTGTTGGAGGAACGTTTGTTACCTCTTGGGGTTCGACCGTGGAGTTTCTAATACTGATCCTTGGTGTGCCATTGTTTCTTGTAGTGCTCACAAACAAGGATTGCTTTTCCACTATTCTTCTCATTACCATAGGTCGAGAATCGAGCACTAGAGAAAACAGAGTAAGTTATATAATTCAAATGTACATTAGGGAGCGAAGTTACCGCGTTCTTTGAATACATCGGTAGATCGATCGATTTAGAGGATGCACCAACTTCAAAAACAACTCTGTTGTAGGTTTGGTTAATCGTCAGACCACAAACATATGGTTGTCAAAAACTGGAGGGTGCCAGTGACTCACTCACTTCAATTTTCGATCTGTTATGGAGTTGATCAGCCTCATTCCCATCGAAGAAAGGTTGTCGTAAAGGGTCGACAGACAGATTTGCATTGTTGTACAAATTTGACAGTTTTGTAGGTTGCTATCCGGCGACAATAGATGGCTTGTGCAGCTACGTATGACCGTAAGGGTGAAACGGTTGGATAGGTGACGGCGCGTAGAGGCGGATGGGATGGGCGGTGAGATGAACAGACGGTGGCGCATGGCGCCACGCACCCGACGAAAGCGACGCGTGCGGTGGTTTTTTTGCCAGAATATTGTCCGAACGGCTGCAAGGGTTGGCCCACTGTGTAGATCAGCATCTTCTGAATCTGGTGGACTTCTTTTTCCATGGTGGTGTCCACGGCGGCGGCCGTAGATTGCCCGGACGGCGGCGAGGGTTGACCCACTATGTAGATCGGCGCCTTCTTAATCTAGGGAGTAGTTTTTCCATGGTGTCCACGGTGGCGGCGGCGGCAGAGGTGGCAGCGACGTTGGTAACATTTGTTTTGGTCAGGATGTTTCCTAAATTTTTTTCTAAGGTTTCCTGGTTGCTTTGCTCTGATACCATATTAAACCATCAATTTCATCCAAAAGCTTAAACTAGTGGTTGAAGGCAAATTTAATTATATATCACCAACACTCTCCTCACTTGTGAGCTTGAAGTATTTGAAAAGCCCAACAAGTAGAATCAATTTTACCTCACTTTTGGGTTTGAAATCTCTGAAAGGCCCAATAAGTGAAAATTGATTTTAATTGGAGAGGAAACGACAATGCGGGGGCTTGAACACAGGACCTCCCTGGACCACCTGCTCTGATACCATATTGAAAGCAATAAACACGAAACCAAGGCTTACGTGGAAACTAGAGAACCGAAAGAAAAACCACGATGTTTTTAGTTTTATTATTTTTCTGATAATTACAATGGTACAAACGAGGGAACTTAAATAGGATGTAAAGAGCAAAGTTGAAAAGGAAAAGAAATATTTATGGTAAGTTTTCCATAAATATTTTTTCCTTAGATACAAATTCTAACATGAAATATAGCTGATCTACAGAAAATGCTCATTGTTGATAGAGAATTATGCTTCCCGGGTATTCTATTACCAAAGGGTTGTTTGGATTCTTCAAATGAATTGAACTATTTAAAAAAGTACTAAATTAGTCATTTTGGGACGTTCAGACCAAAGAGTTGAGAAGCAGAGCTATTGGAAAATGTGTAGTTGTGAAATTCACTCTTTATTCGGCCTAAAGAGTTTGTAGGTCCCACTACTAAAAATATTATGTGATACTATATTAACTTTTTACACGGTGATCACACAACTTCTTGAAGCTTACTGTTCTACCCCTAGTTCCAAACACATTTTAAAACTCATGGTAGAAGCATTTATCATATTTAAATGGAAGGATTTGTATGTTTGCTCGAGTTAATTTTTCTTTCACTTTAACAGTTGTAGACCCTAATTTTGAGATATCTTAAAGCTATATCTTCCCTTTCGTCTGCCATTTGTATGAATCAATCCCACACTTATTTTGGTGGTTGTCATTATGATTTCGTTAGCTTTATAACAAAATAAAGATGTGACTTCTGTATTTGGATGATTAGATTATAGATTAATCATATGAATTAAATTAAAAAATAATCAATAAATCTTACTAATTTATTCTATAAATCTTTTATGAACACATAAATGTAATTTAACACACTAGAATCAAATAATACCCAAATTAAAATGTATTGTTGTTCTTTTTTTCTCCAAAACTCTCTCATATTCTCTCACTGAATCCTCCATCTTTTATTTTTTTTTAAAGAAAATTGAAATCTTTAAGTAAATATAAAAGTTGCTTCATCGTTCCATTAAACAATGAAATTCAAACGCAAGATAAAAAAAATGTTCATTTTAAAGTTAAAGGACTCAAACATATACTTTAAAAAGTTTAGGTACCAAAGTAGAATATGATACAAAGTTTTGTGTCACACTTCCCCTGGCAGACCTCCTTGCTAGTCTTGCAAGACGCGGTGTGACTTGAGTATTTCAGACTTGTTTAAACGCCAAAGACACCTAGTCTTAAGGACCTTAAGCTTTGCTTAATCATCTAATGACTTTCCTTTCTCTTAACTTAACAACTTACCAATAATCTTTGGTGATATAAACAAATTATTTGAGAATGTAGTTAAAACAAACTTTAGTAACCTTTACAACACATTTTACAAAACAAGAGATACCCATTCAATAATGTTCATAACAATGCACATGACCCATTTGAGATTTTGATTTAAAATTGAGGAATCACAACTACATTCGTATAACATTAAAGGACTATAACAACAATTTTAATTAAAAGTAGCGGTAATGATAATTGAAAATACATATACTAAAGAAATCATTATAAAATGATCATTTGAAACAACGCAGGCCTCTTCACTCTCCTTTAAACTTCAAATTTAGACTTCTTACTTCGGCTCTCAACATCTTCCAATATTCTTTTCCCTTTATCATTGTTTAGGAAACATTCTTCTCTCCCATTGAACTAATTGTGCATATATATTTCTTGAACAACAATCTGACGATGTGCTCTATCTCTTTCTCCATCCTTGTCCAATCTAACTAAAAAATAATATTTATTGTTTTCTGTCCAACTCAATGTTGTGTAATATTCATATTTTCCATTTTTTCAAACTACCCAAACATATATATTGAATAAATCAAAAATTGAAAACTTACATAGTATAATAAATTTGAATAAGTTAATTTAAAATGTGATACCTACTTTGAAAAATCAATTGAAATATTCAACCACATTACAACCTATTAAATGTTTGGTAGCATCATCCATAGTAACATAACCTCGTAAATGTTCATACGAAACAATCATTTTTTACATGAATTTTCTTCATTAGTGCACGTGGGACATGCACTTTTCATAGCAACACCTATTGGATATACTCTACCATTGCAAGAAAGCACACTTTTCATACCAAATTGAATCCTTATTTTGAATCTTGACAATCCTTCCTATTGAACTACAAAATTTTCTCAACAAAAAGTTGCTCAAACCTTCAAATATATATAAGTACTTAAATGTATTAACACAATTCAAATATAGATAAAATTAAAATATGTATTTGTAAAAAGTACTATAATAACTATTAATATAATTATAACTTACTTTTTCTGCAAACTCTAAATCTCTTTTATGGGAGGATTAATTGCAATGTCACTAATATTAGTAGTTGTTAGGCTAGCATCACTTGTAAACAATTTCAAATATCATTATTGAAAATAGTTTTCATGTTAACACATTTTTTATCATGTTTAAAATAAAATTTAAATTAAACATAGATTCATTAATAAAATAATTTTAAATATTATATAGTATAGAGGACAGATTCTATATTGTTAGTATATTTTGTTATCATGTTTGAAAATTTAATTATATAAATTAATATCAAATATGAAACTAAACTTAAATAAAAGCAATAGAACTTTAATAAAATTATCAATACCTTCATAATAGGTGACCTTATCATTAGAGAAAACAACTATTTGACATTGTTTGTTGACTTTTTTCTAAACTTCCTCCTTCATGTTCAGCTAAATCTGCCCACATCGTCAGCTTCATGGTGTTTGTACAATTCATATAGTACAAAAGATTAATATGATATAATAAAAATAAAATTAAAGGAATAATCTTACCTTTTATCAATAATAAATATATCACGTTTCTTAATAAACTGTTCATTCCAATTTCGAGATTTGATAAGAGTGATAGGTTTTACACATATTACAACTCCAACCATATCTATTTAAATAATAAGAAAGTTAGACAAATGAAATATTATAATTGTCTAATGAAATGAAATTATTTATATTTATAACATAGAGAAAAACTTACCAAAAACTTGATTTCCAAAATTGCTATTGATGGATGAAAAATCAATATGACTAACCTCTTTACTACAAAAAAAAAATGCATGTCATTGGTCTCTTCAATTTCACCACTACTACTTGTTAATGCAATTTCAATCTCATCATGAACATTTAGATATCTACGATTCACAGTACTGATTTTTACTACTTGTTAATGCAATTTCAATCTCATCATGAACATTTAGATATCTACGATTCACAGTACTGATTTTTCCATTACGAATGATATAATTTTTTCCTTTTTCTATAACATCATTCAACTTCTTGATCAAATTATTGTACACACAAATTTGACTTTTTGGCCTGAAAAGAAAAAAATGTTACATTTTATATTCAAATTTTCAAAAAAAAATATTATTAAACAAATTAATCTAACAAATAGCTTATGATTACCTCCTCATCATGAGAATAAATATCAATATCTCTAACACTTCTCCTATTTTAGTTTTATATTTTTCAATTGTGGTTTTACGAATGAAAATCCCTTTGAGGCTCTAATTATTTTGAAAATGTTCCAAATTTCGTACCAGCACCAACGAGGTTGCAGTTTTAAAGTGAAAAAATATTAATAAAATTACAAAACAACATAATGAAAAAATGTACATATTAGCATTACCTTATAGATTAATTTTTTTCTTTGAGTTGGCACAAAGAAAGAATGAGTAGATCAAAGTTGAAAACAACAAAAACTTTGGATAGCAAATCACACTTGATGCTTCTATATTTATACTAAAACCATTAATTATTTTTGAAGCTATATTTCTTGAAGTTATGGAATATGAAAACCAAACATCCAATGTTAATTACAAACGATTATATTTAGCAAAAATCATTAATCATTTTTGAAGTTATGGAATATGAAAACCAAACATCCAATTTTAATTACAAACGATTATAATTAGCAAAAATCATTAATCATTTTTGAAGTTATGGAATATGAAAACCAAACATCCAATGTTAATTACAAACTATTATAATGAGCAAAAATCATTAATCATTTTTGAAGTTATGGAATATGAAAACCAAACATCCAATGTTAATTACAAACTATTATAATTAGCAAAAATCATTAATCATTTTTGAAGTTATGGAATATGAAAACCAAACATTCAAGGTTAATTACAAACTATTATAATTAGCAAAAATCATTAATCATTTTTGAAGTTATGGAATATGAAAACCAAACAATCCAATGTTAATTACAAATAATTATAACAAAAATTTATGAAATATGAAAACCAAACATCAAATGTT
This sequence comes from Cucumis sativus, assembly GCF_000004075.3. Classification (NCBI taxonomy): domain Eukaryota; kingdom Viridiplantae; phylum Streptophyta; class Magnoliopsida; order Cucurbitales; family Cucurbitaceae; genus Cucumis; species Cucumis sativus. Next base: position 14,154,461 of record NC_026655.2, on the reverse strand, counting down.
AATTACAAACAATTATTATAAAAACCATTAATTATTTTTGAAGTTATATTACAAATAATTATTCTATTAATCATTTTTCAATTATTCCACTAATCATTTTTGAAGTTAAATTACAAACAATTATTCCACTAATCATTTTTGAAGTTAAATTACAAACAATTATTCCATGCATAAGGCATATTGGTATTTTAGAAATAGAGCAAAGGATGGAATCGTTCTTTTAGAAGTTGGCAAGGGGTAGAATCGTCCAAAAATGACTCTTCCCTTAGGCCACATTTTATATAGTAAGGATAAAACAATAATACAACTCTTAAACTTAGAAAGTAAACGCTTTGGTAGTCTTCTTGCCTAGTAAACTCTCCACTTCTTCTTTACTTGGCTTTAACACTTAAACCTTGGAAGATGAAATTTACAAACATAGGTCTAAAAGACTTAAGGAAGTTTTTGAAATCCTTTTCGCGGAGTACCTTTTATAAACACTCTTTCACCACACATATGAAATCATTTTAAACATAATCATATCCCTTCACAACATCACATCAATTTGTGTAAATGCTTCATTTCACATAAACAGTTATTACAAATAAACACACATTAATCATCAATCATTTCTTTCACCAAGAATCTCGAATCATTCCCTGCGCTAGGCCTCATTATTTCGTGTTTAGACTACTGTAACAACAACATCCAAGAATATACAGATTCTTTCAACGTATTAACTATCCTCTCATCACCATATGGCCCCTTTCACCCCATGGTTGCCTTGACTCATTATGTGCACATAATAGTTAGTTTATTTATATGTATTGGAATTTATGTCCTAAAACTCATGATTTGTAATCATATTCTATTCAATAAGTCGTTATTGAAACTATATTCTTAAAGCCAATAAACTAAAGATTCGAGACTATTATTGAGTAAACTTGAACTTTATGTAGAGACATAAATGTGAATCAAGTTCGAGTATATAGACTAAATAGTCTATAGTATATGAATAAGGTTGGACATCTTAATTATTTTGGGGACACTATGGATGCGACCTGCTTTATAGTTAGTACAAACGATGAGATTCTGAATCGTTCATGTAGAAATATGGAAGTGGGGGCATCCTATGTCAAGAGTTGGCATAAGATTGGAACCATGAAATAGTCACTTTTAGGTTATAACGCCATTAACTTTAATAAAATCGACTATTTTGTTTATAGATGTCCAATGTAACTTAAACTTAATCTTAATTTTGAGCTAACTATGAACTTTTGTTCACATGAAATTATCCTTAGATCTGCATAGGTGAAGGCAGCTTAATGGCGCTAGCCCAATAAGTCTCCCATTTCAAGAGTAAGACCAGATGGATAGCTAGGAACATAGGGTCAAAGACGAAATTCACTTCTACTCACTCTAGGGTTAGTAGATAACTTGTTCCCTTAAAGACTGAATTCAGGTCTTGAACAAGAGGCCCCAACCTCTCATTGGCTCGAGAGGGATTCGGTTTAGTAGTTAAACCTCAAACCAAATGTTCAATAGTGGATTAGTGGGACTTAAGGAGCAAGATATAGTCTCGAGGGTAAAACGGTACTTCGACCCAGTCGAGATTATGAACAACCTGTGAAGGATTAACTTACTTATCATGGTCATATCACATGGACACAAATATATCTATAGTGAGGAGAGTGCAACTACGAGACTTTAGTGGAATGACCCATTATTTAAGGAAGGTTAATTAACTTAGATTAAAGAATTTAGATAGTTAATCTCGGATTGTTGGAGCTCATGATCTATAGGTCCATTAGGTTCCCCAACTAGCTCATAAGGAATAAACTTAGAACATTATGATAGAATAATTCGAATTAGGTAAAGAGAGAGATACCAATGAATATATTTGATATAGTCGTAGGGTATAAGTTTAAGAAAGAGCTTCATGTTTAAATGTGATTTAAATATTAAAAATATGTACATGAAAGCTCGAAATTGATGAAAAAGGTCAAAATTGTAAAAAGTCAAAATGTTGACTTTTGACTTTGAAAGTTCAAATTTTAATCGACTTTATATTCAAATGTGATTTGAATTTTGGAAAAATGAATGCACATTCATACCCGAGGTCAAAATTAGGCAAGACGAATAAAATGGTAAAAAGTCAAAATGTTGACTTTTGACTTTTTAAATGTCAAATAACCATATTACCCTTGGAAGCACATTGCATGCAATTAACAAATGGCTTCATGCATGTGGGACACCTACTTGGTCACGTGCCAAGTGTGGGAATGGAAGCTCACTACATTCAATTTTTGCATTTAGTTTGCTTTAAAAAGGAGTGGATTAGCAAATGAATTTTAGTGTTATTTTTGGTTGAAATTGATTTTGTAATTTGGAATTGCAAAATCAAACCAAAATTCCTTTTCTCTCCACAAGTTCTCAAAACCAAGTTCATCCTCCTAAATCCATCTCTTTCTATTCTCTCTAGTTCTCAAAATTCCTTTTCTCTCCACAAGTTAATGGCAGTCCCATTGATGAGGAAAATTAGGTGAACTTTATTTTACAATCTCTTCCAAAGAGTTTTGTACCATTTCATACGAACGTGTCTTTAAATAAAATAGAAACTCTCTGACCACTCTTCTAAATGAGCTCCAACGATTCTGTTAAGATTTAAATGAATATTTTGATATTTTTTATTGGGTTTTGACAAATTGACTAAATCTTTTCAAATAAAGTAAATCCCTAGTATAAAGGAATCTATATAAATTAGTTCCTTAGATTGGGAAAGAAGTTGTGTTGTTGGTTTTAAATATATAGAGATATACAATGAAAAAAAAGGTGTGCGTAGATGGTGAAGACAACTTGGCTGGAAGTACAACGGAAGGTTTAAAAGCAATTGCAGAAAAGGTAAAGTGGCTTCCGGAATATATAATTTGATATGATATATATGACGTAAGGGAGTACAAAACGTTAGTTGAATCAATGACTGTAATTTAACTATTGGTGAATATGGAATATGCACTTGAGAAGACGACCTCAGGATTGAGGAATCAGTTCTGTAAATCAGGGGGAGCCTGTATGAATTGGAAGAACTTGTTAACGTGAAGATTGTGCATGTTGTGTAGACAGTTCTAATGTCTAGGGGGAGTTCGTACAAGTCTTCAACGGATGGAGCATACGATTCGGGAGAATCAGATGTTTATGTTTAGTTTTGTGATGACTATTCTCTGTAATCCTAGTGACAGGTTGTGCATTGAACTTCTCAATAATATTTCATATCTGAGAAGATATGCTCCCTAAATGTAGGCACTCTTGGCTGGGTTAACAAAGTGCATTGTGTTTTCCTGTTTATGTTATCTAGTTAAACGTTAGTTAAGTACAACTGATATAACTAAAAGGTGTTTAACTTGTGTCTTTTAAAGATTCCAAAACCTTACCATGGGTAAAGGAAAATAAGTGGAAGCAAATGTTGCTACCACAAAGAAAGAGTTAGTGGGAGGATCTTCCTCTAAGACTAGAGTTAGACCTTCTCACATGAAGAAGAAGGAAAAGGGGAAGACTTTTAAGACTGGCAAGGGAAAGGAGGGTGCAGATAAAGGAAAATGTTTCCACTGCAACCAGGATGGGTATTGGAAAAGGAATTGCCCGAAATACCTTGATTCGAAGAAAGCAGAGAAAGCAACACAAGGTAAATATGATTTACTAGTTGTTGAAACATGCTTAGTCGAATATGATACTTCAACCTAGATACTAGATTCAAGAGCCACTAATCATATTTGCTTCTCATTTCAAGAAACTAGTTCTTGGAAGAGGCTTGCAGAAGACGAGATTACTCTTAAGGTTGGAATGGGAGAGGTACTCTCAGCTGAAGCAGTGGGAGACTTAAAGTTGTTTTTTGGAGACAAATATCTACTACTTAAAAATATTTTGTATGTACTTCAAATGAAGAGGAACTTGATATCTATCTCTTGCATTTTAGAACATATGTATGAAGTATTATTTGAAATTCATGAAGCGTTCATTTTTAGTAAAAGTATTCAAATATGTTCTGCTATACTTGAAAACAACTTATATAAGTTAAGACCATCTAGAGCAAACTTTGTCTTCAGTACTGAAATGTTTAGAACAGCTGAAACTCATAATATTTATGGTACTTAAGACTTAGTCACATAAATCTCAATAGAATTGGGAGATTAGTTAAGAGTGGACTTCTAAATCAGTTAGAAGATAACTCTTTACCTCCACGTGAATCTTGTCTTGAAGGAAAAATCACCAAAAGATCTTTTAGTGGAAAAGGTGTAAGCCCTCATTCCATTCTCCTTTTAATTATTAATATTTTAAGTTTGAAAAACAAGTTTAAATACAATTGTTGATTCTTTAAGGTTGAATCGTTATAATAAGAAAATTGGAAAAAAAATAGCTTGGAATAAGATTTGAAAAGAATGAAGATAAGGACAAAATGTTAGTTAAATTTAAAGTGATGGGCAGTTTGGTCATTTTAAATGTTATTATTAGTTTTAAAAAAGGAAAAAATAGAGGATTGGGAGTCTTCTTCTTCGTGAAAAGTGAGCAACCCCCTTCTAGAATTTTCTGTACGACTCCCTCCTCTTTGATGAAAACGGTAGACATGTACAGCAAAATTAGGATCAAATTTTTACTCTAATTGCAACTAAACAAGTTTAGTGATTAACATGCATAAAAAATCTGAAAATAACAAAGATAGAGTTAAAAGAAAAACCTCACACTTGATGCTTTTATTTTCTTATAATCTCCTCACGTGTTTTTCACGATCTCCTCATGAAATTGAAGCTAAGACTACCACTAGCGTTGACCCGCTATTCTTTGGACTTAGAATTGAGTTGTGGGACTCAAAAATGGTGGAGGAAATAAAGAGAGATGATATCTTTTGTAGGAACCTAACCTTTAGGTTTTTATTTTTTTTATGTTCAGAGACTCAAATGAAAAGAGTTCTTGGTTATTTTTTTTTTCCTGTAATTCTCAATTACAAAATTAATTTTCAATTTTAAATCCGAGAGTTATTTCACCTTTGCATAAAACTTGTTTACAAGCAAACTAACTTCTCTATCTCACCACTTAACACTCTTAGTGGAGTAGGTGTCTTGCATGCAATAAGTCACTTCCATATCACATGCAAGTGATAAGCTTGCCAAATCTCAATAAGTGTTATTATTTAAATTAGTCTAAGGGCAATATGGTAAATCAACATTTAAATCAAATTCAAAGTTTGACTTTTCCAAGCCCAAAGTCAACATTTTTACTTTTAACCATTTTGTCCGTCTTGACTAATTTAAACCTCCCAAACATAAATTCGTATTAATTTCTCTAAAATTCAAATTCATTATTGAACAATTGGTTTAAGGTCCAACCTTTAAAATGAATCCCTCTCGGGTCAATGAGAGGATGGGCCCCTTGTTCAAGACCAGGATTCAGTTCTTAAGGGAACAACCTATCTACTAACCCTAGAGTGGGTAGGAGTGAATTCCGTCTTGCACCTTATGTCCCTAACTATCCACCCGATCTTACATCTGCAATGGAAGGCTTATTGGGCCAGCACCATTGAGTTGCCCTCACCCATGCAGATCTAAAGATAATTTCGTGTGAACAAAAGTTCATAGTAGTCCAGAATTAAGATTAAGTTACATTTGATATCTATAAACGAAATTCGCAGTTTTACAAAGTTAACGGTGTTATAACTTAAAAGTGACTATTTCATAGTTCTAGTCTTATGTAAACTCTTTACATAGGATGCCCCCCACTTTCATGTCTCTACATGAACAATTCAGAATTACATCGTTTGTACTAACTATAAAGCGAGCCGCATCCATAGTGTCCCCAAAATAAGGTGCCCAACTGTATTCGTATACTATAGACTATTTAGGCTATTTACTCGAATTGGATTCATATTTATGTCTCTATATAAAGTTCAAGTTTACATAATAATAGCCTTGGGACCTTAGTTTATTGGTTTTAAGATTATAGTATCAATAACGACTTATTGAGTAGAATATGATTAAAAACTACGAGTTTTAGGACATAAATTCCAACAAACTCCCACTTGGACTAAAACTCATAGTGGGATAAAACAAGCTGAATTTATTCATGAGAGAATTACTCACATGAATACAATAAACGTATGAATACAATCAATTAGGACACGTGCCTAATAAGTTTTCCACTTGTCCTAGTTTACACACATTGTAGACGTAAACTCTGTAGGTGACCCTCAAACACTTTAGCCATGAGAGCTTTTGTAAAAGGATTAGCAATATTTTATGCAAAAGGTATCTGGGTCACTACAACGTCACCACGATGTACAATTTCTCTGATAAGATGGTACTTGCATTCGATATGCTTTCCTCGTCTATGGCTTCTAGGTTCTCTTGAATTTGCAACTGCACCAATGTTATCACAATATAAAGTAATTGGCAGATACATATTTGGAATAACTTCCAGATCTGTCAAGAATTTCCTTAGCCATACTGCTTCCTTTGGCGCTTCGCAAGCTGCTACATATTCAGCTTCCATTATGGAGTCGGCTATACAAGTTTGCTTTATGCTTCTCCATACTACTGCTCCTCCATTTAGAGTGAATACTGATCTTGATGTAGACTTTCTAGCATCTTTATCAGTTTGGAAATTAGAATCAGTATATTCAGTAAGGATCAAATCCTTAGTTCCTGAATATGATGCTACCAATAATTGTAGTAATTCACATATGGCACATATGTCTTTCTCTCATCAATTAGTACTTGTTGAAGAAATAAAAATTTTGCATTTATTGCTTCTGCACTGTTCTTTCTAGTTCCAACCGCCTTTTTACTTATAATATACGTAAAAACAATCAGTCAAAGTGATTAATTTGAATTAACCTTGTCGTTTAAGTTCTTATCAATGATTAAAGATAAGAAAAATGAAACGCATTAAAATTTCGCATCATAAATGAAATTGGCGGACTAGAATTATCAGTAGTCTACGAGAGAAGTATTCTATGAGATCCGATAGTATGGTAGAAAGAAATATATGAATCCTTCTACCATACTATCTATTATTGTTATTGAAGTGTATAAAATTGTACTCTATAAAAATAGAGGTTGAATATTGATCAATTTGAATATAGATGAATATACAATATATATCTTTCTATTTATATATAGATATCATATCAATTACATATATGTAATATTAATCTAATATACATAGTGGCCCAATTCTATTTCTTTGCTTCATAATTCATGTTGATTGCAATGAATCTGAAATCAAATAATCGAAAGGCCACTAATCTTTTTTTAGCATTCGAAAGAAGTAATTGATTGAGCAGTTGACAGATGATCCAGGAGTTCGGTTCCATGGGAACTTTTTATCTTCGGATTTCGAAAAGAATTAGCAAACCCCATCGTTATTTAACGTTTGAAGCATGATATGAAATGAGTTCCCTAAAACAAGAAAAAATCCTATTTTGAAAATAACTAAAATACTAATAATAATAAATAAAAGAAGTGGTAAGCACGTAATATGTGGGGTGGCTACCCCGAGGTACTATCTTATTATGAGGTAGTATATTATTATGCGTAGTATCTCATTGGACAACCACTAATGTTCTTTCGTGTCGAAAGTATGGAAAGTATTAGAAGTGCGTTCGATTGATTCAATATCGATGAGCCTAGAAAAGAGAATTGAGAGTTGGAACGAGCGTATAACAAGAATTCTTGGAATTCCTTGGGGATTTTTTATTGGTGTTGAACTAACGATAGTGCAAAGTCGTATCTCTTTGGTTAATAAGATCCAAAAGGTTTATCGATCCTAGGGGGTGGAGATCCATAATAGACATAACAAAATTATTGTACGTCAAATAACATCAAAAGTGTTGGTTTCAGAAGATGGAATGTCTAATGTTTTTTTACCTGAAGAACTCATTGGGTTGTTACAAGCAGAACGAACAGGGCGTGCTTTGGAAGAAGCAATCTATTATCGAGTCGTACTATTGGGAATAACAAAAGCATCTCTAAATACTCAAATTTTCATATCGGAAGCACGTTTTCAAGAAACTGCTCGAGTTTTAGCAAAAGCCGCCCTCTGAGGTCGTATCGATTGGTTGAGAGGTTTGAAAGAGAACGTTGTTCTAGGAGGAATGATACCCGTTGGTATGAGATTCAGAGAATTAGTGCACCGTTCAAGGCAACATAACATATTCCCTTAGAAATCCAAAAAAAAAAAAAAGAAATCGAGGGGGAAATGAGAGATATTTTGTTCCATCACAAAGAATTATTTAATTTTTTCATTTCAACAAATTTACATGATACATCAAAACAAGAATTTCTAGGATTTAATGATTCATAAAAGGGGAATCATCATGTTAACTAGTCGTGTTGATCGTCGTCAACTCCATTTGTTAGAACAGCTTCCATTGAGTCTCTGCACCTACCCCTTTTTTTTTTTCGGAAAAAGGATTTGGCTCAGGATTGCCCATTTTTAATTCCAGGGTTTCTCTGAATTTGAAAGTTATCACTTAGTAGGTTTCCATACCAAGGCTCAATCTAATTAAGTCCGTAGCGTCTACCGATTTCGCCATATCCCCCTCTTTTAAGATTAGTATCGCACTATGATGTCCTTCCCCGTTTTCTTTCATTTGTATTATACTGGAACGAACCACTGAAGTCATTAGAATACCGATTCCTCTATTGAAAAGTGTTTCCTCCTATTGGATTGGATTTCTTGTCTATCTTCTTTAATCTCTCTCTATCGGAGACCCGTATTTGTTCCGATCCAAAATGATTCTATCATTTCTGTATCTGCAATTCAATATATATCAATATAGATAGATATATAGACATATAAATTTGCCCCTCTTTCTATTCTTTTTTTAGTAAAAAAATGAATACTTAAACGGTCGATTCTTTTCTTCGTCTTATCTTCCACCTTTCAGAATGAAAACATAGAAATGCTTCATTATCATCTCAAATATCTTTGAATAATCCCCTTCCCCTTCTTTTTTTTAGAGTTTTTAGACTTAGAATAAGTTATAAAGAATCAAAATAGACTCAACCTCAGTCAAACTCGGACCCGGCGTCGGGTTCAAATTGAATTAATAAAAGAGTGAGAATGAAAATGAAAATGTGACGGCTAGGGCAACAATATCATACAAAATACTTAAATGAAAAATTGTACTGCGATTCTAAATTTAGAAATCATTGTATTACTATATTTTAATATTTGATTGTAATGAAATCTTTCATAATTTTATTTCGAGTTACCAATTTTTCTTTTTTTTCTTCATTTTGGATCGGAAAATGGAAGAGTTGCGTGAATCAAAAATCCAAGGGAGGTTCATGGCCAAGGGTAAAGATGCCCGAGTAACAGTTATTTTGGAATGTACTCGTTGTGTTCGAAACGGTGTTAATAAGCAATCAATAGGGAATTCCAGAGCCAACATAAGCTTAGCTCAACTGACACCTGTATCTTTCTGTGGACAAGAGGTCCGGGTTCAAATCTCCACCAAAAATAAAAAGAAAAAAAAAGAAAAGGGATTTCCAGATATATTACTCAAAAGAATCGACACAATACGCTGTGTGTCACCTTTAATCCTATTTTGATCGGATCCAGCTCTACCCAAACTTTTCTGGTTTACCCCAACATGAATTATGAAGCAAAGAAATAGAATTGGACCATTGTGTATATTAGATTAATATTACATATATGTAATTGATATGATATCTATATATAAATAGAAAGATATATATTGTATATTCATCTATATTCAAATTGATCAATATTCAACCTCTATTTTTATAGAGTACAATTTTATACACTTCAATAACAATAATAGATAGTATGGTAGAAGGATTCATATATTTCTTTCTACCATAGAATACTTCTCTCATAGAATACTGATAATTCTAGTCCGCCAATTTCATCTAAGACGCAAAATTTTAATGCTTTTCATTTTTCTTATCTTCAATCATTGATAAGAAATAAAACGGCAAGGTTAATTCAAATTAATCACTTTGACTGATTGTTTTTACGTATATTATAAGTAAAAAGGCGGTCTGAACTAGAATGAACAGTGCAGTAGCAATAAATGCGAGAATATTTACTTCCATAATATCATCGTTTCATTTTTTATTCGCAATAACTCGAGATTTAATCTGGGATGCATTGTATCTTGATGATATCGAATCGTATTAAAATATCATGAATAACAATATCAGAGTTATCCAATCGATTCATCGTCGAGAATTAAATAGTATAACATAGGAAGATCTTCACAAAAAGGACGTGGATGGATAGGAACTAAAAAAGAGAGATTGAAGTAGTTTGAACGATTCAATAATATTATTACTTCAATTCGTAATTTTTAGTTGGATAAATCTTAGTGATGGAATAATAAGTTATAATTCATTGGTTCATTGTATCATTAACCATTTCTTTCTTTTATTTTAGTATGAGGAACTTATCATGAATCCACTGATTTCTGCCTCTTCTGTTATTGTTGCTGGGTTGGTCGTCGGGCTTCCTTCTATTGGACCTGGGATTGGTTAAGGTACTGCTGCGGGCCAAGCTGTAGAAGGGATCGCGAGACAACCCGAGGCGGAGGGAAAAATCCGAGGTACTTTATTGCTTAGTCTGGCTTTTATGGAAGCTTTAACAATTTATGGACTGGTTGTAGCATTAGCACTTTTATTTGCGAATCCTTTTGTTTAATCCTAAAAAAATTACGTATTTTTTTTCGTATTTTATTTACTTGGATTTGCTGCTCTTGCTGCTTTTTCGAATTATATGAAGCTTTCACTCCGACAATTACTTATTCGTTGGGACAATAACTTATGGGAAGGATTGATTTGAGGATGAGGCATTAGCATACTGACTCGCCTTCTTCCTTCCCTTTCTTAGTCCAATCTCGAATGGAACTTTTTTTTTAGGATTCTTACAACATATTTTAAATTAATAAAAAATAAAAGAAATAGAAAGAAATAGATAATTAGTTTTATCTATAAAAGGAGATCATATGAAAAATGTAACCGATTCTTTCATTTCTTTGGGTTATTGGCCATCCGCCGAGAGTTTCGGATTTAATACCGATATTTTAGCAACAAATCCAATAAATCTAAGCGTAGTGCTTGGTGTATTGATTTTTTTTGGAAAGGGAGTGTGTGCGAGTTGTTTATTTCAAGAATAAGTTGGATACAACCAACTGTACTTTTCTAGTTATAACTACGAAAAGGTGCATGATCCAGCGAATTACTTTTGACAAAATGAAGAAATCATATTGAAGAACCATAGCATTTCGCAATTCATTGGTAAATCAACTTTGATTCTCTATCAACCAATAATAGTCCGGACCCACATTTATGAATTGAAAGGTTCGAATAATCGACTCTGCAATCAGTTGTTAGAATCAATAGGTCTTCAAATCGTTTATTTGAAAAAATTGAAACCCTTCTTATTGGATGGTCATTATACTTCCCAAAAATCAAAATTCTTGATCAATGGAGGAACAATATCACCATTTTTGTTCAATAAGATACCAAAGTGGATGATTGACTCATTCCATACTAGAAATAATCGCAAGAAATCCCTTGATAACACGAAGTCCTATTTCTCAATGATATCCCACGATCAAGACAAGTGGCTAAATCCCGTGAAACCATTTCATAGAAGTTTATTGATATCTTCTTTTTATAAAGCAACTCGACTTCAATTCTTGAATAATCCACATCACTTCCGCTTCTATTGTAACAAAAGATTCCCTATTTTATGTGTATTACATGGAAAAGACCCGTATCAATAATTATGATTTTACGTATGGACAATTCCTCAATATCTTGTTAATATTTTCTTTAAGATAATATGTATAGGAAGAATAGAACAAGAGAGGGGGGAAATACTAAAGAAAAGGTTAGTCAAAGCTATATACAAGTTAAGTTATCCACACCCTCGTTTATTAATATTAATGGAATTTCGGTTATTGATTAAGGTGAAGTTCCGTAAAAACACCTGCCTTCTTTAAAATATCATGAACAGTTCCTGTAGGTTGAGCACCCTTTTCAAGGAAATATAGAATCGCAGGAACATTTAAATAGGTTTGATTCTTTATCGGATCATAAAAACCCACTTTACGAAGATCTCTTCCTTCTCTTCGGGATCGAACATCAATTGCAATGATTCGATAAACAGCTCATTGGGATAGATGTAAATTAACAATACCCCCCCCAGAACCGTATAAGAAGTTTTCTCCTCGTACGGCTCGAGGAAATTCAAAGTTATGTATAGAATTCTAATTAATGTCAAATAGATCCATAGATTATTAAATCAATTAGACTATGATTTAAATAATTTTTTCTTTTGAAAAAAAAAACTCATTCTTATCCCCATAACTCAAGTTGGATAACTCTCACGCAAAGGAAAAAAACCTTAAGCTTAAGCATTTCATTTATTGAGCGGTCTCTAACCTCTTTATTTTTGCCTGTCTCCGTTAGAATCTATTTCGATTCTTCATTCTGATCTAGTTTAGTTATTGAGACAATTGAAAAAGATTTTTACTTGTTCCGGGATCCTTTATCCTTGCCTTGAATCATTGGGTTTAGACATTACTTCGGTGATCTTTAATCGTTTCAAAATGGTAGCAACATACCATTTTTTTGTGATTTCTTTTTATCAAAGAATCATATAAATAATGGATTCTCGTGTGATACACTTTTGATCAAATTTTATGTTTGAATTTGAAACTTGTTCGAATTGGATCCTTTCGATTTGTATACCGAACCTATACTTACGAAGTAGTTTTAACTTATTGATTGACACTAACCCTAGATCTCTGCCCTTGATAAATGAATCAATACTTTCTACTCGAGCTCCATCATGTACTATGTTACATCAAAACCCTAAAAAAAACAGAGCTCAGTGCAACCGAACAAACTATGTCGAGTCAAGAGCATCTTCATTCCTAAAAATGGTGGGTGTAAGAATCCACAGTGGATCATGTCCTTCAAGTCGCACGTTGCTTTCTACCACATCGTTTTAAACGAAGTTTTACCATAACCTCTAATTTCTTGGAACTGGTATGTAATTGATTCATTTATGGAATCATGTATAGTCATTGGGTTAGTTGGTCCATAGTAATCTATACTCTTATGACATGGGTAGTTTTTGAAAAAGTCTTAGCAATACTTCAATTTATTTAAACCCATATTTTATTGTATATATTGGATCAATAACATTTTTTTTGTATGAGTGCAATATTTATTTCTCTATATATAGATATTTTCTATATAATAGAAATATGGAGAGATTTTTGGGAATTTCTATAAAATAAATTAAGAAATAATTAATTACGAATAATTAAGAATCTCCATTTTTCAATTTCTTCATAGAATGGATTCACGAGTTTCACACTTCTTCGAGTACCAAGGACTCATAAGAAATCATTAAAAAGATTTACTTGATTGAAATTTTACTACCTCAATATTATTATTTGACTAAATTTTTGTAAAAAAAAAAAAAAGAAATAAAACGATAAAAATAGATAATAACAATACATACATATCAGCATTTTCTGCCTAGTTTATTTAACTTAAGAGACTCAAGAATCTTTCCCTAAAATCAAAAATAAAGTGACAAAGATGTATGAATTGTTACTTGAATTTACAATTATTCATTACAGACAAACATACGAAAAAAATGAGGTGTCCGTATCCGAAGTCTATCAAGTTTTTCCATTAGTCTAGGAATATAAATACAAAAATCAGAAAAAAAAAAATTGTGTCTGTCCAAGAAAAGATAAGAATTTGCACCTTGAAACAGTTGATAAATACCCATTTTACGTCGTTGAGCACGCATAGAGCCTTTGATTATCTCTCGACGAAAATCCCATTGCTTGGCATAGCGTATAATAGCCTGTTCCATTGGTTCGTCCTTTGGTTCGTCCTTCGACTTAATCTCATTAGTCGAAGTAGAAGTAGAAATCTTCTTAATTTTGTTAAGGTCACTTAAAATTACTACACGTTTGCATTTTCTTGAACGAATTTGATAATCTAACACGAGCTCTCCATCGGTTATGTCGTACACTTGTTCTATCTCCTTGATTAACTTGTATGACCAGCGAGGAAATTTTTTTACTGATTTCTGTTAATTCAATCGAGTTTTGATCACTTGCGTTAGCCTTGTAAGGAATTGTAACTCCATCGAAGAAACAGTTGTTATTATTATGAACAATAGCATGAATCTTATTTGTCCAAATGTTCTCACTATCATTTTTTCTAGAAGTTTCATTTAGTATTGAGAATCCTAAACATAAATTGATTCATCTCTGGTAAGGACCACTCAACAACGGATCATATATTTTTGGTAAATATTCTTTTTTAGTTTGATCATTACATAATTGAGTCCTTTTTTGCAGTACATCTCCAACTAGAGTTGGGGATCCCTTATCGAGAAGTAGAATTCTAGTTATAACTATTTTGTTTAAAATTCTTTTTTTTTGTTCATTCAAAGACTTCCAAGGATTATCGAATTCATCATAAAAAAGTTTTTCTGTTGAAAACAAAGATATCTTTTTTTCTATCAGTTCGAAAAAAGTTGCTACACTAGGTGGATATGTAAAAACTATTCGGTCTTTTCCGTCACTTTGACATGTATAAAAAAAATATTGTGACATTTCTTTTCTAACAGCATTGTCAAATTTATCATTCTTTATATATCGAAATGGACGATTCCATCGTTTATAGTCGAAAAGGATAGTCTCAAGAGATTTTTCAAACCCGAAGAGATATTTTTCCTTTTTATCTATTCAGATCTCTTTTGTTTCATTGATTTTGTCCGGATCCTCCTTTTCTTCCGAAAAAAGGGAAGGAGAAGTATCTTCTTCGGTGGATCCCTCTTGTTCCTGTTTAGTCCCCTTCGTTTCGGAAGTGGTTTCTATTTCTACATCTGTTTCTTCCTCGCTTTCCTCCGTTTCCGCCGTTTCTGAGGTTTTTGAGGTTTCTTTCAGTTGAATGGGTGACGGTATTCTGCCTAAATAGTAGACCCAGGTAATAAATAAGATAATACTAAAGATTGGAGCATAGAATTTCTGAATTCTGACACAAGGTACTTATTAGATCTAATGTACTTCTTAGATATAATAGAATTATTTTGCTGTATCCAGACTAATATCAATCCAACCGATTTCATGAATAAAATGTGACCAATTAACCAACCAACAAAACTACTTGTTACAAATAACATCTTGTTGTTGCATCGAAACATAGAAATGTTGACTAATCTGACTAACATTGAACTTGGTAAAATGAAATGGTTGAATAATTGAAAAATGAGATTATTCAGGAATACACATTGAATGCTAAGATTACGCATTGAGTTTCTGGTAGTAGATCCATAATAAAAAAAGTGTTTGGGATTGGTCCAGAAGAAATGAAACAAAAGATACGGTAGAGCTAGGACAGTTATTGTATAAGGTCTACCCAATGCTAGATGCAGAGGCGCATAATAGATCGATATGAACATCATGAGCTGTCCCGTAATAAAACCTGTTGTTGCTGATACTTTCTTCTCGGTTCCACGATTGCAGACGAAAAGGAAATAAGATCTTTATTTGAATACCGTCTGTTAACCAATTTTGGGGAAATTCGTTTTCTGCTAATGGAATAGCATTATATGTGCACTTTACATATATTTCTTTTTTCCAATTTTTAAAATCCTCAAAAAAGTGAGGAGGTGACAATAATAGTATACGGGTAAGGTTGGCAGCTATTATCACCATTTTCTATTTCTAGAGAATTCATGTGCTTGGAAGTCCCTGATGATTAATTATTAAATAAACCAAGATTTTACCATGACTACAATTTTAGAGAGACGCAAAAGCGAAAGCATATGGGGTCGTTTCTGTAACTGGATAACCAGCATAAATCATCTTTACATTGGATGGTTTGGTGTTTTGATGATCCCTACCTTATTGACCGCAACTTCTGTATTTATTATTGCCTTCATTGCTGCTCCTCCAGTGGATATTGATGGTATTCGTGAACCTGTTTCTGGATCTCTACTTTACGGAAACAATATTATTTCTGGTGCTATTATCCCTACCTCTGCAGCTATCGGTTTGCACTTTTACCCAATTTGGGAAGCTGCTTCCGTTGATGAATGGTTATACAACGGTGGTCCTTATGAGCTAATTGTTCTACACTTCTTACTTGGTGTAGCATGTTACATGGGTCGAGAGTGGGAACTTAGTTTCCGTCTGGGTATGCGTCCTTGGATTGCTGTTGCATATTCAGCTCCTGTTGCAGCAGCTACTGCTGTTTTCTTGATTTACCCAATTGGTCAAGGAAGCTTTTCTGACGGTATGCCTCTAGGAATCTCTGGTACTTTGAAGTCTTTGAATGGAATAAGGAACGACCGTAACGGATGTCGGCTCAATCCGAAGGAAATTATGCGGAAGCTCTACAGAATTATTATGAAGCTATGCGACTAGAAATCGATCCCTATGATCGAAGTTATATACTCTATAACATAGGTCTTATCCACACAAGGAACGGAGAACATACGAAAGCTTTGGAATATTATTTTCGGGCACTAGAACGAAACCCGTTCTTACCACAAGCTTTTAATAATATGGCTGTGATCTGTCATTACGTGCGACTATCTCCACTATAGAAAGAAAAAAAAGAGAAAATTCGCTAATAAATACTAAAAAAAAAATAGGCTTTCTACATATGTATTGTCCAAACTAACGATTTGTATCAGCTGTAGCAAAGAAAGAAACTTCATAGAAATAGAAATATGAAGAAATAGGTATGCCTAGATACTTTATTCTATGGATAAAGGATCTAATTGATAGAAGAAGCACCGTAAAGATCAATTAGTCAGGTTTTTGGCCGATACAATAAAAACTGCTTACTTATATCATGATATAAGATCAAAATGAAGGAATCCACTTATGTAATAGGGTGGATCCCCTACAATATTGAGCAGCGGTGTAGCATCAGATCCCAAAGACAGTAAGTCTTTTCTTTCTTATGAAGGAAAGTCTTTTTCAAGGATTCTATATAAATTTCTAGATGAAACCGAGATAGTTATCTTTCAGAAAATTGTAACGATAGTGGGTGGAATGCCTATGCTTTATTTTTCTGAAGGTGGGAGAAAAGATAAAACTTATTTAATTATTCAGCAAAATTGAAGTTTGAAACTTATATAATTAACCTCTTTTGCTTAACTCGAGAAAAAAAAATGGCCTAGATCTATGAAAAATTTCATTCAATTAGATTAGATATGGTAAATTTTTTAAAATATGGGACAGCAAAAGAATTGACTGTTGAGCCGTATGAGGTAGGAAACTCTCAAGTACGGTTCTAAGGGAAGGAATTTACCTGCCTATTCCGACCGGGGAGAACAGGCCATTCGACAGGGAGATTCTGAAATTGCGGAGGCTTGGTTCAATCAAGCCGCTGAGTATTGGAAACAAGCTATAGCGCTTACTCCCGGTAATTATATTGAAGCCCAAAATTGGTTGAAGATCACAAGGCGTTTCAAATAAGAAAACTCTATTTTTTTTTTTTCTTTATTTTAATTATTAACTGCTATGCTATTATTAAACTTTTCTTTTGATAAATATTTTCAAATATGAATGAATTTTTTATATTTTGTATAAATATATAGCTATTATATTTAGCTAGTATTAGTTAGAAATTTGGATATTTTGATATTTGTTATAATTGTTTGTTGTCCGCATCAGTCAAATCAAATAAAAGGGATAATTTATCAGTGAAGAACCAATCAAGGAATTTCATTATATCCCTTCTAATCTAAGATCGTTCAATTTTTTTTGGTATTTTGTAGGGGTAAACGATACAGAGATACATTAGAATTGGCAATAATAAATACAGAAGTAGCGGTCAATAAGGTAGGGATCCTCAAAACACCAAATCATCCAATGTAAAGACGATTTTCAGTGTTGGTTATCCAGTTACAGAAACGACCCCATAGGCTTTCGCTTTCGCGTCTCTCTAAAATTGCAGTCATGGTAAAATCTTGGTTTATTTAATAATTAATCATCAGGGACTCCCAAGCACATGAATTCTCTAGAAATAGAAAATGAAGGGCTTGTTATTCAACAGTATAACATGACTTATATACCCATGTCAACCAATATCAACATCCATAAATATATATGAAAAATTGTCAAAAATAGGCCAAAAATGGAGTAGAAAAGGAGTTTTATGATTGATTTTAAAAAAGTTGAGATTTAGGACAAATTTGGAGTGAATTGACCAAAATGTCCTTATTTAATTTCCCCATTTCCTCTTTCCTTTTTCCTTTTCTTCAACCTAAAAACAGAACAACATTAAAAAAAAACGTGAACTTCAACTCTCCCGCTTTTGAACTCTCCTGCTTCTACACTTCCTTCAACTTCGGTGCCTCTGGTGAACATCTTTTCCATCAATTTCTTCTCCACTTCCATCCATTTCTTCTCCACGACTCTATTTTTCTTGTTTCGACTTCAACTCCGGTGAAAGCTTCTCCACTCTTTTCCAATTTCAACTTCGTTTTCACCGAACCTCTCCATTTCTTCTTCACGGCTCTCTGTTTTAGTTTCAACTTCAACTCCGGTGAACGCTTCCCCACTCCTTTTCGATTTCAACTTTGTTTTCACCGGACCTCTCCATTTCTTCTCCACTCCTCTCCGTTGGCAGTGTCGATATCCATCCTCTTTGAAGTCAAGTGAGTAATAAAATCTGAGTTTTTTGTCAGGCATCTTAGATATACCATTAAATTTGTAGAGAAGAAATGCATATGTCCTACAGGCACACATACATAGAGAGCCGTGGGAACATGAATTCTATTTTTAGGAAGAAGAACCATATAATTAATAAACATATTGGACGAATAACCATTTCCTTTGCAATGTATTGTAATAATAGATAATTGGGTTAATAATCTATTATATATATGCATGCAACATATTGGACGAAGAACCATTTCCATTTCCTTTGCAATGTACTGTAATATATATATATATACATACCTTGGAGTTTAGAACATGAATTCCAGCATATTTGGTATCCCATCTAAACTCAGCAAAGCTACCAGTAGAACAATGTTAAAAGACATTATCATTTTTAGAGTTAATCACATTATTATAATCAAAAGTTGCATTGTTGTTCTCTACTTTGTTGATGTTTTTAGTGATGTAGTTCCAATAAAATACAATCTTTGTTGCCTCGTATAACCAAGCATCTCCTCATATTAATTCGTCCTATGCCAAACCAATTTAATTAGGATTCATTTGTTAGAGAGAATTTGAAGACAAATGATTCAATTAGTTTTGTTCCTAAACATAAGAATTGTAAGCTTTCCTCCTTTTATTAATCATTTTAGTAAAGGTGTTACAATATATGTTTAGGAGTGCAAGCAATTTGATTTAGTAAGCCTCTTATGAACTTGTCAACCCCCTATCATATGTTTATTTAGCATGTCCTTTCACATGTTTATTGCTATGGTAAGCCTCTTATGACTTGTCAACCCCTCTCTTATGAACTTGTCAACCCCTCACTAGCAATCTCATTTTAGTAAAGGTGTTACAATATATGTTTATTGGTCTTTACTTTTTTTTCTCGCATCTATCTCGCATGTACCAAAATTTGAGTAGAAGTTTCAAAATGAGATTGCTACCCTTCCTAAACCGTCTATAATGGTCCTATGTATGTTTATTGAGCCATAATATTTTATCTCGCACCTATCTTGCATATATCTCGCACCTACCAAAATTTCACTAGGAGTTTCAAAATGAGATTGCTATCCTTTCTAAATTGTTTAGAATGCATATTTAGCTAGTTTATTGGGCTTTAAGGGTTTAGGGTTAGCAAGTTTATTAGCCTTTAATTTTTTTATCTCGCACCTATCTCGCACTTATCCAAATTTCAATGCATCCATGTTTAGTAAGTCTCTTATGCAATTATATTTGATTTGTTTGTTTTTTGTGCAGGCTTCAGTATGACTTTGACATCAACTGACAGTCTCATGTACAAGATTGATCATTCTCATCATTTTCAAGCTTTAGTAAGCAGTTTATCTCATTTAGAAAATAGTACGCATAATACAAAGGCTAAATTGAAACTGGATCAATTAACCTTATTTAGAAATAGAAAGTTTGGCCACTTTTTGGATCTTAATATAGTCTTTAATGGGTCGTTCATCCAATACTTTTTGTTAAGGGAGGTGGAAGATGAAAGGAATGATCATATCAGTTTCATGATAGGGGGAGTTGTGTGCACTTTTGGTAGGAGAGAGTTTAATATCATGACAGGTCTATGGAGTTCTCCAACAGAGCCTATTTAATTGGTTGGGAATAGTAGGTTGTTGGAAAAGTTCTTTGAAGAAAAAAGTTTATTTATATAAGTGACTTAAAGGACACATTTGTGGAATACGAGGGGGATGACGATGATGATGACCTAGTTAAATTAGCTTTAGTGTACTTTATAGAGTTGTCATTGTTAGGAAAAGATAGGCAGACCAAAGTGGACCGAACTTTATTTAGGATTGCAGATGATTGGACCACATTTAACAATTATGATTGTGGACGGTTGGTTTTTGGACGCACAATTTCTTTCTTAAAACGAGCCTTGGACATGCAACATGCCAAGGGAAAGAATAAATCAACTAAGACAAAATATATTGTCGTGGGATTTCCGCATGCATTACAGATATGTTACTTCCTACTTCAAACTTATGCACATATTTATATATACATATATCTTGGGACACTTGCTAAACTTGTTTTGTCGAACATGGAATAGGTTTGGGAATATGAATTTATATCAACCATCACTGAATGTGGTGTACATAAAGTAAGCAACAATGTCATACCACGAATGCTAAGGTGGGTGTGCGAACTATCGCCAAAGTCTCATGTCCTACAGAGCCAGGTGTTTGACTCGTCCATGGTAAGTAGCAACCAATAGTAACTAACTTACCGTATGCATGACTTTGTTCCTTTTTGTTTTGCCTAACTACATTTATTTTTCCGCTTTGTAGTTCATAATTAATGCGGTAATTGAGATGACGTCTGAAGAGGAGCATCTAAGAATGTCTTCAGAAGAACTTTTTGACAAACCCCATCCATCTAACATCGTTTCTGAGAATAATGGTGGTTCAAAACGACCAAGAGAAGTAGTAATGATGATGATGACTGCAAAAAGAGTAAAAAGAGTAAGAAAAAGAAGTGGAAGTCTACGATGAAAGAAGTTGTTCGGAAACTCAAATACCGAGTAGCGGTTCTCGAGAATGAACGTGGAAGCCTAAAATCAATTATGTCGACTATATTGAAACACCTTGAACTTCAAAGAAAGGTTAGGAAGTAAAGTTTGATTAACATTTTCAAAGTTATCCTTACCAATACATTTTGACATTTCCAAAGGGTGAAGAAGGAGACTGCACAGGATTTGAAGGTCATGATGCCCAGACCCAAGATGTTGACACACCCGTTACCCCTTCTTGGTTGAGGATGCCAAAGGAGGATGACACAAGTAATGGGGTGAAACACGTTGAACTTCAAAAAAAGGTTAGGAATCAAAGTTGTGTAATGGGGTAAAAATCATCTTTACTAATGCTTTATTTTGATATAGCTAATCTTGATGCTTAGTTTATATCATTATCCTTACTAATGCAATTTGACCTTCTATAGGGTGTTAAAAGAGACCGCAAGGAGGATGACACAATCGACGTGTTAGAGAAGAAGGTTCATATTGGTTTGGATGAGCCAATAGACGTCGTTGACGATTTCAAGGAGGAAACTGGAGAAAAAAGTCTTACCCATTTTGATTTAGACATCATGGAAATAGAACCCTTATCCACTCAACAACCACACGTTCGGCCTGCACATAGCAAGCGTGCAAGTGTTTACTTGTGAACCCCCTTCACAACTTTAATTAAACGGTCGACGAAATCAACCACCACCACCTCTCAGTCTCAACCATCTGTTTATGATCCTATGCACAAAATACCTGACGCCAATTTAGATCGACTTAGAGCTTGGATTACAGACAAGCGTACGAAAGATGAGGTGCGTGAAACTTCTCACAGAAAAAAATCGAAGGAATTTTTCAAAGACTTGTTCATGTGTCGTCGGTGGTTGGCGGATGAGGTAAGGACTTTTCTTATTATTTCTTCTTTACAGGTCTAGAGTACTTAGGAAAACCATGTTTGTTTTTTAAAATCAAACCTATCAATACTACTTCTACCTTCAATCTTATTTCTTTGTTAACTAAAAATAATAGCTTTTAGGAAGTTGGTTTGATCTCAAAACCGAAAAAGTATTAAATATTTTCTTTTGTTTTTATTAGCATTTTGATGCACTCTTTCTTCTCATTCGCTTCAAGTTTAGAATAGCCATGATACCTTCTACTCAAAACTTCACAACTGTAGACACACTCTTCATGGTTTGTATTCGCAACCATACTTTATGTTATGAATTTGCTTTTGATATTTGTCTTATTGTCTTATTATATTTCGGTCTGACATAAATACATATACATGTGTATTTTTTTTTCTTTGCAGAGACTATTAGTTGTGAAGTGGCATGAATACCAAGAATGTATAAAGAGAATCGGCCATTTCACTAGAAGGAGGAGTATCGATTGGTTGACTATGTTGTCGGATCAAAACAAGACTTTCAAGATCCTTGGACAAATGTTGATTACATTTACTCTCCATTCAATATTCATGGCAATCATTGGATTCTATTATGCTTGGACTTGGTAAGTTGTCAAGTCAAGGTATGGGATTCACTTCCGTCGCTTACGAGTGCCGAAGATATGAGAAGAATATTAATGTCGATTCGAGAGATGGTGCCAAATTTGCTAGATACTACTGGATTCTTTGCTAGGAGAATGGATCATCAACACACAAGGAACCTTGGCCACTTGTCATTGTTGACTCCATTCCACTACAACGCAAAAATAATGATTGTGGTGTATTTACCATTAAGTATTTCGAATACGAAGCTTCTGGTTTAGATGTAGCTACATTATGTCAAGAAAACATGTCATATTTTAGAAAACAATTGGCATTTCAATTATGGATCAACAATCCTATGTATTGACTTTTAGTTGCAAATTTTGAAGGAATTGTATATCGTATATGTTGCGAACTATGTACATAAATACATTTATATAATGGAATGAATACCATTGTTATTTTATGGTTTTGAAATTTTTATTTTATTCTTTGGAAAAAAATTCAAGTGTGCAGTATGTACAATCCCATAAGCATCATTTGAGATGTGGTTATCTTGCATTTTTAGGGGCTACTGCTATGGATCAACATCATTTGGGTTTGGTTAGAGAAAGAAATGAAACCAACCATAATTAATTTTGGTGTTGAAGTGAGAGAGATATAATTAAAAATCTGGTATCAAACCAACTTTTTTGGCTTTGGCTGAAGAATCATTTTGTCAGCTTGTTGTGTGATTAAGTGGTAGGAAGTAGGCACATTGCTGATCTTTTTTGGATCATTTTGCCATGGTTCCTTGCACTTTACATTTTTTTTATTCATGATCATCTTTTTTAGAGACAAAAACAATAGTCTTTTTTTCCATTTTATATTATGAAAGTTTTTTGCTGATTTTTTTTCCTTTTACATGTTCAGAAGGAAACACAACCATGTTTGCTTTTTTCCATGTTGATTTTGAAATTATGTTAGACTGTCTTGATGTCATAGGGAAAAAAAAGAAAAAGAAAAAGAAAAGAAAACTCTCCAAAAAGGGGATGTGACATGAAAACATCAGAATCAGCTAGGCTATAAGAGTATATTTATTTGAGCTTAATCTGCAGAACTGTTGAATAAAAGTTGCTTGGAAATAGACTTGGAAATTACCACCACTACCAAAAAGCTAAAGTTGAACGAAGGAGAACCTTATATATGCTTTTTAACTTTTGACCTTCAGTTTCCCACATTCATTTTTCAAATACATGGCACAGGGGGCCATGGCTCTGCTTCGTTCTTTGGAGACTTAATTGAAATAATGCTTTCATCTCATTTTATTATAGGCACAGGGGGCCATGCCTCTGCTTTCATCACATTCCTTTTTCAAATACTGGCAATAGCATGATATTTTATGTTAATTTTTGTAGTAAAGCTGTCTGGACCTCCACCTCCATTGGAAGAAATCCTTTAGAAAATACAGCATTTAGGTTCATATAATTATGGTCTCTCAAACAAATTCGTTACACAACGTGGAGTTGGCTTATCCCAACAGAATGAGAAATCTCAGTTTCCTCAAGTTCCAGCCCTCGTCACTCAAGGAGTGACAGGAAAACCTTCTGCAACAGATCCCCTAATGTCCAACAACAGCAAGGTCACAATTTGCACCACAAGCTAGCCAGACTTTAGTCAACAATTTGGTTACTCTATGTTCCCACTAGTCACTAGTTATTAGTCATTACTCAAGTTATACATATCTTCTCCATTTGTTGATGCATTTCATAAACTATGATTAAAGCTTCTATTTTTAAGGGGGGGAAAAAGGAAAGAAAAACAAAATAAACCCCAGTTTCTATAACAATCAAAATATTGTTTTAATATAACAAAATAAATGAAAACTGAAGATGAAGATGAAGGAGAGAATGTCAATTAGATAGCAAAGAGAAAGGGAAACTTACAAAACCAGAGTAAGTTGAAAGGACATGCAATTCCACTAAGATAAAACCAAATACCATATAAAATGGTTGTTACACGCAAAGTAATACAAACATTGTGAAAAAAAATACAATAAGTAAATATTCTATAAAATGTTCACAGTAGGATAAATAAAAAGAGAAGGAAAGTCTTGAAGTTGCAGAAGGAAAATCTTCAAATTAGATTTGTCAGTGAGATGACTTTAGTGATCTTGCAAACAACTCAGGATACATTTTTATAATCATCTTCCACCTACATTAAAACAAGGAATCTTTTTTACATTGTGATCATGCAAACAACTCAAGCACAAACCAAGCAAGTATAAAAGTAATACTACATACCAAGACGAGGACTAATCTTGTATGCTCGACTTCTCGATGTATGAAATTGGATTGGTACATGTTGATCTATTGTGGCCTATTTCTTTACATCGAACACATTTATGCAATTTCGGTGCTTCACCGACACTTGGAATCCTCTTTTTCTTCAGTCGACCAACTCTTTTGACTACTTTCGGAGGTAAGATAGTCATATGTACATATTCTTCACTTGTCTTCCATTCCGACTGATTCCCAACTGGGTAGACGGCCTCCGAATATGCTGCCATCAAACATACATTAGTGTAATAGTTAGCACATAAGCTATAAACATTTATATTGCGATCCCGTGCAACAGCAATGGCATGTGCGCATGGTAGTTGCTCAGCTTGAAACTCCTTACAAATGCACTCTTGAGTATGAAGATTTACGACCTCCTTTTTATCTAAATCTTTAACATGGAATTGGTAACAATCAATTGGGTTGACCTTCATTATCAAAGCTCGTTCTTGTTTCTTTGGTAAACTAACTCTGCCCATTTAGTCAATATAGACGTCACTTTAATGCCTTCTTCTCGACGCTCCCAAAACCAACGTTGTAGCAAAGCTCGAACATGTTCAAGGAATGAAGCAATAGGCAAATCTCTAGGTTCTTTCAGTATAGAATTCATGGACTCTGCTATATTTGTTGTCATCATATTATATCGTCTTCCTGGACAGTGAAAACGAGACCATCGTGTTATTCCAACATCGTTTAAATATTTTCCTGAACCATTAGGAAA
The DNA here is from genome assembly GCF_000004075.3 of Cucumis sativus. NCBI lineage: Eukaryota > Viridiplantae > Streptophyta > Magnoliopsida > Cucurbitales > Cucurbitaceae > Cucumis > Cucumis sativus. The sequence goes on along the minus strand of NC_026655.2, from coordinate 14,128,706 downwards.
TGCAAGAATACTTCTCCACGCTTCTGAGAACGTTGATTCACGATATGTTCTAGATGCATTGTAAAACAAAGTAGCTACAATGTCATTCTTATATTTATCATTCAAATTTTGAGTCAAATGTTGGACACAAAGTCCATGGAATGCGGAGGGAAAAACCGATGAAATACCCTTAGAAAAACATATTTTTCGATCTGTCACGAAGCCTAGATTAGGCACCTCCCCTATTGCACCTTTCAATTTCTCTAAGAACCACTGTATTGAAGCATCTGTTTCTCTGTCCACCACTCCAAAGGCAAGAGGATAAATTTGATTGTTACCATCCAAGCAAACAACAACTATCAACTGACCTCGATATTTGTTCTTAAGGAATGTTCCATCCATAACTATAATCGGTCTAATGTAGTTTAAGAATCCTCGAACACATGGACCAACAGCTATAAAAAGATATTTAAAGAAACGATCATCTTCAAGTTCCATGTGAAATATTGTACCTAGATTTGCAAGTTTGAGAGCTTCACCATATCTAAGCAATAGATTATATGACTCTTCAGGACACCCTCACACTCGTTCATACGCATTTTCTCTAGCACGCCATGCTTTTTCATAACTCATATTTATGCCATAGTCTTGCCTCATGTCTTCAATGATATCACATGATTTGTATAGACGACCGACTCCATTGAATTTTGACTTTATTAATTCTCCAACAACCCAAGATTTTGCTTACCTATGATCACGATTCAAAAACTCAAGAGAACACGAATGAACTTTGACATACTTTTTAATCTTGAATATATTTGAATCCTTCAATCTCATCACTCGCAGTCTCCAACCACACTTGTTGTCAATGCATCTAATAAAAAGAACCTTTTTTGTAGACTTTTTTACTACAAACTGAAAAAAAAATTTCATCGCCAAGACACTTAATCTCATTGGCAAATCTCTTTTGGAAAAAAATATTTGTCGTACATCAAACTCCTCACTTGTAGAGCTTTCTTTAGACCAATCACTTCTTTCTGTCTTCAACTTTCGGCTAGAAGAGCTGTAATGAACTTTAGATTTTCCTTTGCAATCTTTTGTAGGAGCATCTCTATGTTGTGGGATGTCAAATGATTCATTATTCATCTCAACTGGCTCCCATGGAAAAGTATTATCTTTCGAATCATATGACTCATATGATTCCCATATAGCCGAAGTGGTCCCTATCATGTTATCACACAAACCAACTTCAACTTCACAAACATGAACTACATTCTCATTTAATGTATTCATTGCAATTGGAGGATGAGGGTTTAAGTTATGAGCTTGGTTGCTCTCAGATACTAAATTGTAATCTTTGTTTAACATTTTTTTGCTTTGATTACTTTTAGGCTCAAATGAGACGCATAAAGGGACCTCTAGTGGATTTTCACTAAGAAGATAAAACTTCAAATCACGGTCATTGCTTAACTCAAATGGAGGAGCTTCGTGTTCCACTTTTATTTCATATATGCATCTTATCATTATGTCGAACTTTGTAGGGTCAACTTCTGCAAGGTCATATAATTATGCCTGTAAATCTTTATGTGTTATTTCTTTACTGACAACGATGCCTTTTAACATGCCTTCTTCGTATTTTCTTCGCTCATCATCCCATGTACCATCGTAACACACTAACATCCGAACATGTGACATCCTTAAACCACCTTATACTTTTTAATTGCTGCAAAAACTGATTTGAAGTTAGAATTTGACATATCACATAAAAAAAGTTTATTGACTTATTTTACGAAATTAAAAAATAGTAGCTAAACACTAAATAAAACGTGCATAGTCACATCCTAAATAAGTATATAACTAATTCAGTCTTGGACATTTAAAGTTTGACAGCTACGAAATGTTTACGATATTGCGAGATACATAAAACAATAGTTAAAAGTCACCCTAAATCAATTCATTTGAGATTAAACATTTGAATTTAAGAACCTACGAGATGTCTGCGAGATGTTTGCGAGATAAAAAAAAAAATTAATAACTTGCTAACATCCTTTGAAACAACTCTAAAACAACCCTAAATCAACTTGAAACAATTAAAAATTATATTTGATTTATACATATAAGATGCAAATATATATACATATAACACAACACGATTCGAATTAAAAAAAAATTAAAACAAACCACAGTGCGTGAGATGTTCACCGGAGTAGAGGATGAACGACACCGGAGTAAAGCAGAAAGTTGACAAATTTTTTAGAGAGGAGAAGAACTGCAAATGGGTTTTTTTTGTTTTTTTTTCTCCTTTACGTACTATACGTTGAAGAGAGGTTGGAAGAGAAGAGACAAATGTGAAGTAAAATTAAATAAGGGTATTCTGGACATTTCACTCCAAATTTGTCATAAATCTCAACTTTTTTAAAATCAATCCTAAAACTCATTTTCTACCCCATTTTTTACCTATTTTTGGCAATTTTCCAATATATATCTATGCTTTTATTAGTTATCTAGATTAATCTTTCTTTTTTTTATTTAATTCTTTTCATTCATTAAAAAATCGAATTAGACTTGATAGATTATTTTGATATGATAAATTAGTTCACTATCATCATTAATATGGGTTGCCCGGGACTCGAACCCGGAACTAGTCGGATGGAGTCGATAATTTACTTAAAAAAAAAATAAGTAAAAAAAATCCCTCCCCAAACCGTGCTTGCATTTTTCATTGCACACGGCTTTACCTATGTATACATCTAAAACACAGTTACTTCACCAGGCAAGATTCTAACTAAGAAAGTGGAATATTATGTTGATCAACTCTTACCAAATGAACATTCATATAGAGATTAATGAATTTTTTTAGTATCTCTTGAGAATTTTTAGTAAAATTCTCATTTACATGGTTTCATAACCAATTCATGATTGGCCAAATCATTCATGCAAGTAATATTCATAAATAAGAAAGTAATCGTTGGCGTTTTCCGAGAATTTTACGTAGACCTCTTTGAGATAAATAGTCTTTTTTGTGCAATTCCAAATGTGAAGTAAGTCTTCGTATCTTATTGGTGAAACTGACTACTTGAAATTCAACGGATCCTCCATTTTCTTTTTTTTCTTCTTGCGAAATAACTGAGCTGAATGAATTTTTTACCATAAAATGAAATCTCCTTAGCCTCCTTTTTTTATTTTTTTTATAAATTATTAGTGATCAGTAATAATAATGTTACTCATTTTAATTTGATATACACAATAATCTTACTTTGATTAAGAATTTCTTTTTTTTTTTTTTATAAAATTTAGCAATTCAATTTTTGAAAATTGTATTTAGATAGGTATACAAAAGTCTGGTATATTTCTGCATGCACAAAAAATATTTAGACTGCAAATTTGAATTTAAAATGAAATAAGAATATTTTCTGGATTCATTTCTAAATCGAATAGATACGTCATTGAATTAATATCGTCTATCAGAATCTAAGAGAGTGCCATATGTGTATTTCTTTGTCTTCATATACCATATATGGTACGGGCAATATAGCAAAAATGTAGCATTAACGAATTTTCAATTGTGGATACATATGGATCCTTAGCATACTAAAACGACTGCTATTATTGGTATCAAACCAATAACGATTCACACAAATATAGAATTTTTCTAATACTTGTACGCTTCTTACGGGATACAATTTTATCCTAATCAACCGACTTTATCGACAAAGATTACTTTTTTTAGGCCAAGATGTTAATAATGAGATCTCGAATCAAATTATGGGTCTTATGGTATATCTCAGTATAGAGGATGGTACCAAAGATCAGTATTTATTTATAAACTCTCCCGGTGGATCGGTAATACCCGGAGTAGGTCTTTTTGATACTATGCAATTTGTGTCACCAGATGTCCATACAATATGTATTGGATTAGCCGCTTCAATGGGATCTTTTATTCTAGTCGGAGGAGAAATTACCAAACGTCTAGCATTCCCTCACGCTCGGCGCCAATGAGTTTTTTTTTTTTAGACAAAAAACTATGCCTTCGCGATATAAAATATTAAGTAATAATAGCATGGCACTTTGAATTCGATATGAGAATTTTTTTCTTTTTTTTTTTTTCTAAACCATTAGGTTATGTATCGAAAGAGTAGTATGAGATAAAAGGCATTTCCAATTGTAGCTGATTTATTGCGAAGGCCTCTTTCAGCGTCACAAACTTTTTTGTTTTCACGACAGAAGACTCTTAACAATATTTCTGTTATGAAAGACTACGAAATATGTTCTATGTAAGACATAAAGTAGTTCCATTTAGGAACTTCTAATCGAGATATGTGAATACATTAGGTTCTACAAAAAAATTGAATTTGTGTCAATTCAAAACCCGGAAAAAGGTTTTATAAGATTCAAAAGGTCCGTTGAGCGCCTCATGGCTATGTCATAATAGATCCGAACACTTGCCCCGGATCAACTTCTAGATCATAATTGCTCTAGTGAATAACTAAATAAAAAAAAATAAAATAGATGGGAGATAGCAGAGAAAGAAACTAAGTAGAAAAATCTCTCATAGGTTCACTAATTACTTAACTATTGGCGGGTCTCTTTGTATGTGTTGTCCGGAAAGAGGAGGACTCAATGATTATTCGTTCGCCGGAACCAGAAGTCAAAATTTTGGTAGATAGGGATCCCATAAAAACTTCTTTCGAGGACTCGGCCAGACTAGAAAATTCGTTAATGCTACATTTTTGCTATATTGTCCATACCTTATATGTTATATGAAGACAAAGAAATCCACATATGGCACTCTCTATCTTTAAACTATTGTCAGCTCACCAACTCTCACCAACTCCTACCTGTATTGTGCACGTGTAAGCTTAAGGTTTAATTTAATCCTACTTTAACTTAAACTCTACATGTGGCCCATTAACCAAACTTAGAAAATTTCTTAGAAGTTTTCTTACTTCTTCTCACCAAGTCTTTCATTTGGCGTAGTATCTCAATCGCATATAATTACTTAAACGTCGAGAAGTCCTTACCACATAACCTTGTTTTCTCTCATACTACTTCAAATCACCAACCTCTTACCATGAAAACTAATCAAAATGCCTTCTCTTAAACATTTAATCAACAATTTACTTCTTAACTTAAGTACAAGTCTTACATTTAGAGACCAAAGTAGAATTTAAGTTTTCTCCTCGTAGGGCTCGAGGAAATTCAAAGTTATGTATATAATTCTAATTAATGTCAAATAGATCCATAGATTATTAAATCAATTAGACTATGATTTAAATAATTTTTTCTTATTCTTTTGTTTTTCTTTTGAAAAAAAAACTCATTATTTTCCCCATAACTCAAGTTGGATAACTCTCACGCAAAGAAAAAAAAAATCTTAAGCTTAAGCATTTCATTTATTCAGCGGTCTCTAACCTCTTTATTTTTTCTGTCTAATTACCAATTTTTACTGGGAGGACAAATGAAATAACATTCTAGTGTGGGTTGAGTGGGTTGAGGTAAGTTAATTCCAATGTAGAGTGATATTGGATGAAAACAAAAGTTAAATTTACTATTTTGTTTATGTGTTCCAAAAGAAAACTTTATGAAAAAAAACTTTAGTATTCTCTTTTATGATAATAAAAAGTAAAAACACATTCATTTTTTTTTCAATTTTTATTTGTGATTTAACTATCTTATCCACAAAAAGTATATTTAAGAAAACATCGTTAAACTGCTAGCTCCATTTTCCTTTTCAATAGGCAGTAAAGTGCTTTAATTTATAAAACAATGTTGTCTTGTTAGAAGCATAAAGAACATATCATTTCATTTTGTCAAATAATTGTACCATAATTGCGCATGCTCTATTGTTTTATGGAAAGTAGTTGTAATAAAAATAGTATGTCCATAAACTGATCCACTCATCTTTTTTTTTTTCCTTATTTATTCCATTGCTGTCAAGAAGAAAGAACTAAGTCAACAGCCTATTTTTACAACCATAGTTTGATCCCCTACAGGTAGAATCTTTCCCTTCCAATGAAAAGAAGGATGCAAGATGGAGATTCTAATGTCTCAATCATATGTACATGAATCAGCTTTAATCTTCATAGGCTTCGAGTTGCGAGAGTCAATCTCCAAAGAACACGATACACGCCTTCTATGCTTTGATCTTACTAGTTTCCCTACCACATTCCCTCTTGAATGTACTTCAAACACCAACATCATAGGAATGTTTCCATTTTTATCCAAGGCTTCAAGGGTTGCTCCAGCCCCATATAGTGGCACCTTGTTCCCTTGAAGATTCACCAATTTGATTCGATTGCTCTGTCTCGGTTGATAGTATTTCTTCAACTGCAAAGTAAGAAAAGATCTCATATATTTTCCCTTTCCTGTGGATCAGTCTCCATTTCAGTTTCTTAGTGCCTTATTTTATGGAAGTTTGTCGTTAGGAATTTTACCTGACCAGAGGCAACTGCAATCTGGGAGTACATAAGATTGATGGGGGAGGAACTGACATGAATGCCAAAGAAAGTTGCAGGATTGTGAACAGTGATCCTTAATGAACAGTTGATAGTCAGTAATTTGGTTGGAACTCCTGTTGTGTCTGATCCTTCTCCAAAATATACATTATGAACGGTCATGCTCTGTAAGAGAAAGAGGATAAAAACAATGAAACAAAAATCACTTCTCATACATTGACAACCAAATAACTTCAATCATCAAATCCTTAACTGAGAAGTTATGGTGCAGCAGCCAAAACCATAGTTAGACAAAAGAAGAATGAAAATAGAAATATATATGAAGTTGTTAAAGATAGTATCAATTCTTCACAAAGATCCTACACGCCAGAGAAGTCTTAAAATATTCACAACTATAGGCAAATATTATTCTAATCAACTACAACAAAACAAATCAATATTCTAATAATTTTATATAGTTTCAGAGTATATATAGAGTTAGAAACACAACCTTGAGTTTGATCTCTGCTTTGAAAGGTCGGCTAGCACCCCAAATGATCAAACAGAACAACAAGAAGATAAAAACAAAAGCAAGCAAAATCATCAGAATCTGGCATCTTCTAGTTAACCCTTTATCTCCATTTAGATCATCATAGTCCCCCTCTTCTTCAATCACATTACACTCTGGCCACCCTTTATCGTTGCGTTTCCGGCTACCTTTCCGGCCAAGAGAGGATCGAAACGTACCGGAAAACCGACTCGCCGACGAGGAGCGAGAGTGGCGAGTATAAGATGGATGAGAAGGGCTTTCCATGGGGCTGTTGAAGGCAGGAGTGGCATGGGTGGAAGATTTGTCGCCATCGTGAGAATCTCTCGAAGGGCTTTGCACATAGTAGAGTGGCCGCTTCGGTGACCTAGGCGAGGATGGAGCTAAACTCGTCACATCCGAATCGGATTTGGCGTGCATCATCTTTCAAAAGGAGTAACGAAAGATGGGTGGGTCGCAATGGAAATTCGAGGGTTGAACAAGAAATTCAGAAGTTAAAGAGATGAAAACCCCAGATGAGTTTCGCTAAGAAACAATGGAAAATACAAACTGAATTACTTAAAATTGGGAATTGGAGGAGAAAAACCAGAGAGATTGTGAAGAAGAACTTTCCCTTCTGTGGGAGTGAGAAAGAGAAGGGAAGAAGAAATGTGAATGGGGATAGTGGGAGTAAAGACGCAGTGATGAGCCATCAGTCACCACTGAGAAAGGGCCAGGGAGGGGGATTCGGGTTCAGTGGAGAAAGCTGCGAGTGTAAATTCGGAGCTCAGGCTCGGGATCCGAAGGTAGAGGCTTGGATATGAGTGTCGGTAGCTGCAAGTATCCCGTTTCTAGTTCCCGTAGCTCCGTTACGCTTGACGGGGTTCTAACTTCCAACCGTAAGGAAAACGACGTTAGTATATTTGTTTTCTTAGGAGAAAACGTTAATAAATTAGTGTGGCTTTATTATCATTATAGCTTTTCTCCGGTTTTTAGTAGCCGTTTTCTGTCGGCATTGATATGAATTTCTTTTCTCAAATTTAGTTTTTGATGTGTTTCCAAAAATATAACCAACCTCTACAATATTTACATTCTACTGCTATTTTGTAAACAAAAAAAATTCAATAAGTCCATAATAAAAAATATAAAATATGTTTCAGCCAACACTCGATTGATCGATCACACATGTACGTGTAATTCTTTTTCTAAACAATCTTGATATCTGATCGTGTAAAAAATATTACACAATCAACGATCATAATACGTGATAGTGTAGAAAATGATACACAATTATGTAGATAGTATCAACACAATCGTGTAGCTTTTTTAATGATGAAAAAAATGCTTCAAATCTAAATGACTGCTACGATCATATTGACTATGGTAAGCGATCGTTTAGATCATATCCACATAATTGTGTAGTTATTTAGAAAAATGACTTCAAATCTAAATGATTGTAGTAATCATCCTAAACGATCATGTTAACTATGGTAAGTGATTGTTTAGATCATATCTACGCGATCGTGTAGTTCTTTTTTAACGATGGAAAAATGGTTTCAAATCTAAACGATTGTATTGGCATGTAATGCTAAACGATCTTGTTGATCATGTTGACTAGATAAGTGATCATTTAGATCATATCAAAGTGATATTTAAGCAATCTTGATATTCTGGAAGAGTGGTGAAAGAAAGAAAGAGATGATCAAAAAATAAAGAAAAATAATATGAATTTAGTAGAAGAAAGAAAAATTGGAAGAGTGGCTGAAGAAATCTGAAAAAAGAAGATGAATAAATAATATGAACTTACAAAAACAAAATTATGTTTCATCCCATGTCCAAGAAAACAATCTAAACTTAAATTCTAAACGTATGTTTATGAACCTTTCTTTACAACCAAAACATATAGCAACTTTCAAACATAACTCTTAATCGAACTTACAAAAACAAAACTTAACTCACGAACTTTTCTCTACAAAAACCAAAACAATGACAACCAAAACCTACATTTTACATTTTAGAAAATATACACATAAGTCCCCACCTATATTTCATCCCACATCCAAGAAAATAAATCTACAAAAGATAACTCAATTGTTACCCTAACAACAAGATAACAACAAACTCAAACCAAAATAAAACCAAAAGGAAGTATCCTTTTTACTGTGCCTAAAAACCAAAACATGAAATGAGTACATAACTTATAAGACTCCCTTTTGTCTTGTTAAAACCTTTGTCCAACTTAGCAAAATATATATATATGACTAAAAATTTCAGTATTAAGAAAACATAGGGTGCTTCCATAGTTTCAATGTTCACCTTTGACCCTCTAGAAATCCTCCATTGTTGTAGCAAGACGAAACCTAGCAAAATTGACAAGTTCCATACTCTTAAGAGGCAATGAGTAATCTTATGAAGACCTAAGTGATACCGAAGTAGCATATTTTTAATACCCATAAAAAAACATCTATAAACATACTCACACTTGTACAATAATCATAAATAACAATTTCTTCTAAGAATGTACAAAGAAGATGGAAATGAAAAACAAAGCATCGAAGAGAAAATGTTGTTCACCATTACCATTGTTTTCCCTTTTATGCAAAAAAGAAAGTCATTCTCACACTCTAATCTATGAGTTCAATCGTTAACCCATAAGATCAAGATCCTAAGTTCATGTTTTAGAGTACTTTAAGTTATGGTTGAAACTATGGGATCAAGCTATGAATTCAATCTTTAACCCATAAGATCAAGAGCCTCCTGTTTTATTTCCTCATAAATCTCAAACAAAATCAAGAGTGAAGCTTAAAGAAAATGATTTCAAACAGTAACTTGATGATGATGATACTGATCAACAGCAACATATCCATTTTTTCTTACCTTGTGATTTTAAGATATGATTTGGTGTAGTTGTGTAAATGACTGATAATTTGTGGGGATTTTCACTTAATACATTTAGGATTTTCGTTAGGTTTTATCTTGTTGTACTGTGGACGGAGGAAGAACATAAGCTTTCCTTGTGGGATTACAACAAGATTTCTTGATTGATGGGATTTTGGAATCATGCAGAAAAGTTGAAGTATTCTCTTATTTATTTCTTGAAATCTTCTAGAAAAGAACATCATCAATCAATTCTATCTTGAAACTTAAACAAGATTTTTTTTTGGTGAGATTATGAGAAAATATGATATTAGTTTGTGCTTGTAAGGTGTTTGACAATATGTGTCTGAAGCTTTAAAAGTTTTTTTCTTTTTCTTTTGCATTGTGCGAGTGTGTTCTATGATCTGATTGTTACACACGTTGAAGCCTATTTTTAACTTAGTATATTAGACTTGTTGTAATGAAGTTTAGTTTGGCAATTGGCAATTCACCATTTAGAAAATTGTTTGATTTGTTTTTATTGTGCTAGTTGCTGTCATTTTGCAGTTTGCACAAGTATTTGTAGCTAAGTCATGTCAATTCATCTATATGGTGCATAATGGTTTTTTAGTGTACACTTTCCACCCCTCTTTCCTCCTTTTGGATAGAAGTTGCTCAAAATGTTCCATCTCGTGAATTAATTGTTTCCCTGTTTTCATAGGCAGGAAGCGTGGATGTTCAATTATATATACGTTTGTTTAGGAGCTATTTTTGATACCCTGAAATCATTTGATTCATAGACCTATTATCTTTTATGCTATGAGTTGGTCTAAATGTATATTTTGTTGTCTCCATTAGACTGAGGATCCACTATCTTTTCATTGTAGATAATATATGGGTCCTCGAAAATGTTCTGCTTCAGTTTTCCTGATAATTTATGTTCCAGACTTATGATGGAATGATTATTGGAGAACATTCTAGGGAATCAGATCTAGATGTAAGTTGAGAACTTTATGTTTAGACTTTGGATCGAAGTTGTAATTTCTACTTGATTTACATGGTAAGCAATTTTCTTTTTTCTAGGTTAATCTTGTAAGAACTAAAGAAAACTTACCAATATCCGTTCTGCTTGCAAAGATGAAAACGTGAAGCTATCTCCACCTCGACTTGTATGTTATTTCTACATTGAGTTCCAATTGTATATATTTTAGTGTTATTGTGAATCCAGTATCCAAGATGTAGAATTCAGTTCTAGAATGTCAGGGCACGAGTAGGCTGAAAAGCTTTATTATCTTTTCCTAAGTATAATTACTCACACTAACATCTAATTCTAAACTTAAATGCAGATATGAGTCTTGAAGAAGCGATAGGATACGTTGCATCTGATGAACTTATTAAGGTAGTTTATGATTTATTCATTCAAATTGTCTTTCCCAAGGTCAATATAGCCCCTTTATGTTCTCTAAAGATGTTGCAATTAATTCACGAGATTGCATTTGGGTAAATTTATGCTTTATTAAGGTAGTTTATGTTTTATTCATTCAGCAATGGAGTTGGTGCCATGTTTATGCAATCCAAAGGGACTTGATTTACATGATGTCTAAGGAATTAGCCTTTTAGTTGAAAAATGTAGTCTCATATTTTCCGGACTATACTTAAGTCCTCTTCTCCTAAGTTATTGTCTGCTTTGTCAGACATCTTTCTAAAGTCTACAAAAGATGATGGTTATTTGCAGGCATGCCTCTATTGGTTGAAAAATGAAAACTTGTGCTTTTGTGATAGGTTGACTTTGTTATTAGTTAGGTTACTTCAGTTGTTGGTTCATAAGCATATTGTGGTAGTTACTGCTAGTTGTCTTGTGTATGTTTGCACTTCATCCATTTCTTTTAATGACTTTTGCTTCTTCTATGTTTTGGATTTCTTTTGTTTCTTATGGGCTAGGGTATTTTGTATATTCTATATATTCCAATACTAGTTCTGTTTGAACTATTTGCAGCCCACAATTGGTGAAATTTCTTCAATATCAGATAAAAGTATCTTGTCAAATCTCTTAGGGAAAACAATAAAGTTAGAAACGGAGGATTAGGAGACACGACCATAGAGTTTATTAGAACTCTTGCCTAAAAATTAGAAATTTTCATTCCAAGCATCCTTCTAATTATAATTTTAAAACTAAACTGAATTTTCAAATGAAACAGGGAGATGGATCTCTTGCTAGTTCCTTATTCCTCAGATCCCAGCCTAAAAATAATCCAAATGCCTCCCTTTTTACTAGCCAGCAAGGTCAATATAGCCCATTTATGTTTTCTTTTAATTTTTAGGCATACTTATAGCAACTGTTAACAATTTTTCTACTGCTACAGATTCCAATAGCATTGGATATGGCTGTTGAATTTCGATCCAGAGATTCTGACCTATGGAAGCACATTTATGCAGATGAGTACATGAAATGTGAAGTGATAGAGTGTTGTGAATCTTTAAAAAATGTCCTGAATGTTCTGGCAGTTGGAGAAAATGAGAAAAGGTTACGAGCTACATTCCTACTTATTGAACCAAACATCATCAAATAATCATAGTTCTTTCGTTTTTGTCAGTTGCAGTTTTTTTTTTTTTTTTTTTGTCGACTTTGACACTTGAACAAGTTTTTTTTTTTTTTTTATGAGGATATATTAAGAATCTTGCTTTTAAGGCTTCCTCTTTTCTCTCTCGCTTTATTTAAATGATAGTAAATGGTTCAAATTAGTTTATTACAACAATGATTTGTATGTAGTTTCATTTATAATGTCAATATATCAAAATTCTTGATTAATTGATTGCAGTTCAAAGAAAGTGTTAAACAATTTGCTCAAGATAACATTGCTCCCCATGCCACAAAAATTGATCAACCCAACTCTTTTCCAAATGTCAGTTGGAAGTCCTTCTCTATATGTTTAATGAGTTGCTATATGATTTGACTAAAATGTATTGTATTGTAGGATGTTAACTTATGGAAGCTCATTCGGGACTTCGATCTCCATGGAATTAGAACATCAGGTACATGTCAATGGTCCCTTCTTAGTTAATGTCGTTCATATTATAGGATTAAGAGTAATAGATACCTTTTTTTTTTTTTTTTTTTATCATGGATAGTATGCTTGTACTGGTTGGCTATTGCTACTTGTGTAAATTGTCATGGGTGTTATGTCTGTACTTATTGCTATTGCTAAATTGCTACTTGTGTAAATTGTCATGGATTTTATGTCGTACTCATTGGTAGAGCATTTTTTGGATAAGAAACTAGGAGACCTTTATTTTTGTTAAGCCATAAATGATACAAGTTGTTCTAGTTTCATTTTCCTAGTACCTTAATATTTCTTGGCTTCGTTAACTGAAGTGGATTACACATGAAAACTGTCTTATTTATGATATTTGTAGATTGAAAGTGTTTGACTCCTTAAGATGGAAATTTTTCAGTTCTTGTCGGATAACGTTTCTTCCAACCTTATTGACAGTGAACTACTAATGGATTCTTAAGTTTCATTCATCTCGATTATTACTTATGATTACTTATTCAATAATTTCCTTGTAGATTACTTATTTATATCCAGGTAAATTTTCTAAAGAGCAATGATACAAGAGTTGTAATTTATAAAAAGTTTCAATATTGTAGACCAAGTGGATGTTACGGTGATGCTGTTATTCTACATTTGTGCTCTGCTATGTAGTTGTTTCTCTTATCGACGCATGTAGTGATAGGTAATGCTCAATGTTGAAAGTTTCTATAAGAGTTGTACTCTCTTGTCCTATGATGGATGCTTATATTCATGTTGTCTTTGTAGATTCAACTGGAGTCGACAACTTCATAAGTTTACTTTCAAAGAACATTTTCAGAGACGAACATTCTCGGTTGGTCGTTTATGCTTCTGCAGAAAATCTTGTTAGATGTATTCTAATGCTATTTAAAATATTTTTTGATTAAGGGTTGGGATTCTGTACTTGTAAATTGTTGACACTTGATTGGAAATGTACGAATATTATAAATTGTATTATATCGTATATATATTAAAGTGTTGGCTACTTTTTTCTATATGGGTGTCAATATTATAAATTCAAAATTGTCATTCTCAGCTACATTATTGTCATTCAAATGGTTCGTGTAATGGTGGAGTGGCAAGGAGAACAGGAAAAAACTGTAGTAAATTGAGAAATTTGCAACAAATGACGTAATAAATGAATTTGTGACAGTTATTAATTGTTGTCAATCCGAAAACGATGACAGTTGTTTAATAAAATAAATTGTCACGATTGCCCTATATGTGACAGGAAAAAAATGTCGTCAATAGTAAAACAATGACATTTTTATACAAAAAAACTGTCACGATTAACATATTCATGACAATTAAAAAATGTCACAATAAATGAATTTGCGACATTATTTAACCGTCGTTAATACACAAATGATGATAGTTATTTGTTGTCATAAAATAAAATATGACAATTATTTGATGTCGTTGAATTCTGATTAACGACATTTATTTCATGTCATAAAATAACTTATTGCGACAATTTTTAAAAATTGTCATCGAAGGACTTTCCATGACTCCCGCTTCTATGACTGAAAATAACTGTCATGAATTTCGTTTACGACAATAAATAACTGTCGTCGTAGACCACTTTTCTACTAGTGTTAGATCCATTCTTTGTGCTCTGATAAATGTTAGTCATAAATTTTATGCACATTAGAGGTCTGATTGCTTGAATGATCTGATCAATTTAAACAGCCACCAATGCACATGTAAGATGCTCAACTACTTGAAGATTCTATGCTCACACACAATCGTTTCTCCAAGGTCACAAAACATTAACCCGTAGACCCTTTGTAGCCAATATTATTGAGTAGAATCATTGATATTTAACATATGTTGAACTAATCTTCCCTGTCAAACATCCTTCGAAGTGGAGAAGACCACCAAAATACATGGATTGTGTTATACTATCATAAAAAGTAACTACCATCGTTGGTAAACCGCGTGTTAATAGCATTCCTTCTACTAGAGAACATGTGCAAATCCAAAAGTGCACTTGGTGCGGTAATACAAAATGCAACAACAAAACATGCACAAAGTTCATGTCAACCAACATAAATAACGATCTACGACGGTAAAGGTAAACAACCTAAATGTGATACCCTTCTTTTTATTTTTCCACATTTTTTAGTATTTTAATTTAATTCAACTTACGTAATTCCAAACAGATCCTTGTAAATTTAATTTTTTTTTACAACTTAAATACTATGAATTGCAATCAAAATCGGGTTTAATCCTTCATATCGGGCTAGGGATAGTTTTAATTCACCTGGAAGTGATTATAATCACGATCATTATAGGAATACATAAAGAAAATGATTTAAAATTTTGGTCGGGTTTTCATGATTGAATGGGGCTACCTATGAGCATACCTATGAGCACAAGGGGGAATGTGGAGGGATTTCAAAATTGTTCACAGGAATGGTGCTCAGGATAGGGCACCTTCATGGGGGTGGATTGGTACTCATGAGCTCGATAGGTTTGTACTTTTAAAAAAACCAATGAGACAGTACACGCAAAAGCTCATAATTCTTATTTATGAACAATGGAAGATTATAAGATTGAAATGCTCTTACAGATGACTAATTTCTAGTGAACTTTGAAAGAAGCTTTTCTTTCAAATCTTCCAGAAGAACTTCAATTTAATGGGGGGTTAGACTATTAACTGCAGCAATAGAGGGCAGTTTCGGAAACTATTTGCAAAAAACAAGTAGACTAAGAATTATTTGCAAAATTATTTGTTTTATTCAATTTAATGTTTGAAACTCTCAAAATTCAGTCTGGCATCATAGTGAATGCGACTAACATTGTAAATTCCATTTTAAATCATCAACCGGAAGAGATTAGAAATAAATAAGAAAAAAATATAAAAAAGATAGAACAATATAGAAACTCGAGATAATCAATGAAGTATATTGAATAAATTATGTGTGAGCCTGAATTGATTATTAGAGAATGAAAATAATTTCAAAATCCTAACTATTTCAAACAAACTTTTGGTAAACAAAAAGTTAACACATCCCTAGTTAATAAGTTCACTACTACAAAAACAGGCTCTCTTGACGTTTGCAGTTTTCATTTCTTGACGTTTTTTTCGAAAAACGTCAAGAAAGATTTCATTTTTAATAAAAAAACGTCAAGAAATTTTCTGAAACATCGTTCTTGACGTTTATTAAACGTCAAGTAAAATAAATTTTCTCTTGACATTTTTAAAACATCAAGAAATATCTATTAATTTTTTGACGTTCTTAAAACGTCAAGAAGCGTATGAATTCGACATGCTTGACGTTTCTTAAACGTCAAGAATTTAAAATTTTACTCGATGTTTTAAAAACGTCAAGAAATTTATAAAAAAATCCTTGACGTTTTGAAAAATGTCAAGAAATTTATAAAAAAAATCATTGACGTTTTTAAAAACGTCAAGAATTTAATCGTAAAACGACGTCGTTCCATTTAAGTTCATTTTCTCTTTTCTAAAACCTAATTTGTCGTGCGTTCGAAGGGAAGCTTCTCCAGAATCTCAAGCTTTTGCATTCGTCGTTCGTCGTTCTCCCCTTTCACCATTCTCAAGCTTTCACCGTTCATCGTTCTCCCTTCGTTCATTAACCGTTTAGTTCATCGTTCATCGTTCACCGTTCACCATTCGAAACTCGTAATCACCTTCTCTGTTCAAAAACGCGTAACACATTCACCTCTGTTCGAAAACGCGTGAATACATTCACCGGAAAACCTCCATTTGTCTCCAAATCCTGTGTAAAAGGGAAGCTCCTGTTATTGCTTACACTGAGAAAGTATTGAATTTTAATTTTCGGCTCTAACATTTTTCCTAATCTACTTCTTTCTTCTTCTTTTCAATTTTACTTACTTGTAATCGAACTGTGTTACGGATAATCGAAGAAGGGAGTCTTCAATTGAGAAAGTACGAATTTTATCTTTACCCTCTCAGATCTAGTTTCACACGCATTTTATATCTTGTTGTCTTATGTGTTTCTTTTGCTTTCAATTTGATTATCACTTGTTTTTCTATCTTACCTGTTGAAGGAAATTGAAGTCTGAGACGTTACCCTTGTGTACATTCTTTAGATGTTAACGAATATTGGTTTAGTAATTGTTTATTTATAATGCAAATTGCTCTAGTATTCAATTAATGGGTACCAGAGGAAATCCTGATGGAACCATCCTGGCTTAGTTAAGTTTACTTTTTCCTTGAAGTACAAGTTTGAGCCTTTAATTTATGGAGAGGAACCTCCCTGCCTATCTTCTGAGCTAATAGGATCAGTCTTTATCTTTGAAAATGATACCACATTAGAAACGACATTTGGGCCTGTTGTGTTAATTACTCCAAGCATGAAACTTGTACTTGTACTTTTCTGATTTTTTTATTTTCTGAGTCATTCTTTGTATGAGTTTGACATTATTTTGCCTTTCCACAGTGTTCAATTTGTTGTAGTTTGTTGAAGATTAGGTGTTTTTAAGTTTGTCCTTCCACTTTAATTATCAATAGTGACAATAACTTTATTTCTCATTAGATTTACAATGATGGATAAATCTTGGATGCACAAGAGTAGATTGTCTAAAGATTATGAGTTGGGTGTGGAAAACTTCTTCAAATATGGATTTTCTAATACAACTAGCTCCTATATTCGTTGTCCTTGTTTGAAATGTGGGAATTGTTAATCTAGTATTTCATTTAGTGTTGATTCTTATATGCATGTACACAATATTTAAACTATTTGTTCAATCTTATCATGTCGAAACAGAGCAATAGCCATGTTTCAGTCACAAAAGAAACATTAAAAAAAGTAGAAAACAAACTTTATGACGAACAGTAAAGGCAAGTATCAACTTTTAAAGTCATTATATTTTTGTAGACTACTAGCAATTAGGATTACTTTATTATTCAAATTTGTTGCTTTTATTTAGTGTCCACTACAAGTCGGGAGTACTGAGTGTGGATACTACGTGATGAGGTATATGAGAGAAATTGTGATTAGGGGAAGCATTGTCATATCCGATGCGGTATGTTATATGTCAAACTATTGGTTTTGTGAGTTAGTTGGTTTATTTGTATAGTCAGTTAATTCATTTAATTTATTTTGCATGTTTATAGATTGATACACGAAGATCATACTCACAGGCAGAACTAGACGAGGTGCGAGTTGAGTTAGCTGACTTTTTGGGTTCTTACATATGATTATGACCAATATTTTGTGATTCTAAAGTAGAAAATTTTTTTGTTGTGTCGCTTCTTTATGATATGAAACTTTATGTAATAGAAACTTTAGCCGATAATTCTTTTGAATTGTTCATATGGAGGAAGGGGGAGGGGGATTCATTCGTATACTTTTGATTATTGTTATAGCTAGCATGTTTTGTGACTTTCTAAGTTGATTTGGATTCATGGCAATGTAATGGAATATGAAATCTAATGTAAAGTCTATTTCATTAGGTATATGTAAAGTCTTGGAATTGAATATATATGGTGAATGGTTTTATTTATATATGTTTGAGATTTGAAACTGTATTTGATGAATATCAAATATCTATGAAACTATTGCTGGACAATTACAGGCAATCAGAATATATTTCTTTCAATTACAGCATAATTCAATTACAATTTTTTTAAAAAAAAAAATTAAAAAATGCTTGACGGTTTTAAAATGTCATGAACAATTGCATTTTTTACGGTTTACAAATGTCAAGAACAATTACATTCTTGACAGTTTTAAAATGTCATGAACATTAAAATTCTTGACGGGTTTAAAATGTCATAAACCAGTTCATTCTTGACGGCTTTAAAATGTCATAAACAATACCAGTCTTGACGGTTCTAAAACGTCATGAACATAAGTATATTTGACGTTTATAAAACGTCAACGTTCACTATTCTTGACGTTTAATCAACCGTCAAGAACTTTGTCTTTCTTGACACTGGCTTCAACGACGTTTTTAAAACTGTCAAGAGAGCCGTCTCTTGACAGTTTAAAAACGTCAAGAGAGCCTGTTTTTGTAGTAGTGGTTATTTTAGTTTTGTTTTGCGTAATTATAGTTAATTCCTTTAAATAAGTTTGAAGGGTATCTTAAACACTTTTTTTTTCTATTGGAAGTGTTTATATAAAAATAATTTTTTAAATAGTCCATCTAAAAGGGGACCAAAACTGATTAGAGAAAAAAATTCAAATCTAATAACTATTGTTTAATTTCAAGAATAATGCTCTTTTTAGACTATTGTTGAAGATAGGATATCTAGAAAAGATAATAAGAAATGAGGTTGAGATTGAAACTATTATAAAAAATAAGGTAGTTTTTGCGTTGAAAGAATTCATGTACTCGATACACGACTTCCTTTAATTCAGTCATAGCCTACATGGCTGAAGACTAGGTCAAATGGTGTGACTGGATTAAAGGAAGTCATGTACCAGTACACAACTTTCTAAAAAAATTATTCTCAAAATTAGCCTATTGTTTGAAGTCTAAATGATAGTTATTTGAACTTTGGACTCAAAGAGAAAAAATGCAAGAGGAAACACCATACTTAAACTACATTGGACAAGAAGTTTCTAATCTGACATGGTTTTGGTGCAAATAAGAATGCAATTTGGTATAATTCTACATTCAAAATTGAAGTTCATATGAATTAAAATTTGCAATTACGAACTAAGCATGATCTTGATCTTTGTATACAACATCCTTGCCATGTCGTCGTCATCTACGTCGAATACATCTTCGATCCATGTCTGCAACATTGAGTCATCTTGTCTGCTAAATAATATGTTCTATTTTTCCAAAGTTTGACCACACATTGAACTCAAATCTTGTAAGTCGTGTTCCACCAAGTAATTATGTACATCTTGAACAAAATTATTCTAAAAAACTACAAATAATATAATTAAGTAACGTGCATGTTATAAAATTTTAAAATAAATCATACAATAATAGTAAGCACCATTGCATGAGATAAATAGTTTTGTAATTGACTTGTACTAGAAAAATAGTCATATGATACAGCTGGTTCATGTGTTGCTTTTCCTTGTGCACAACGACCATGATGTGTATGCCGCATTGTGTTATAATCCTCATAAATCTTACGTCAATCTTGATTGTGTTTATCTCTTAAATCAATTTAATTGGTATAGTGTCGGATCTGTAAAGCACAATGATGGTGTGATTTGCAAAATACCAAATTGTTGCAACACACACAATCTGGTAAATGCCACTCCACGATATGGAAGCATTTTAGAGGGCCCAAGTAAGTTCGTACTTCTTCACCAGTATGACATCAATCAAGTACCAATGTCATAATATCATGTATGTATGATGTCTAATTGATCTGTTAAAAAACAAATGACATAAGTAGACACAAAAAATAAGTAGTATTCATTCGTATAACACTTTACTACTTGAGTGTGCATCACTCGGTCAAAAATAAGCAGTATTCATTCGGTATGTTAACAACATATTTGTTGATTGTTCCAATGCAGGTAGGACACCACTCCATCTAATGTGTGACAAAAAATAATAACAATAAGTGCAAATATCTAAATACTAGATATTATAAAAAAAATTAAAAATAAAATAATACTTGGAACTCAGTTATCGAGCAACTGGAGCCTGTAATACAACTTGTGGTTCTACAATAGAAAATCTACCATATACCCATACTTGCAATAACATCAATGACCTAGCTATTTCATAGGATTGTCCATTACTTGTTCGACACAATTCTCTATACAACTATGCAAGGCATGCAACACCCTAAGAGTACGTATCAACCTAGTCGAAATCGCCTAAAAGCAGAAGAAACATACAATCTACCAAGGTATTTGACTTGTTGATGAACAAAAAACCTCAAATGAGTTGCATAATATGTACGCACGAGCATATCTTTGAACACTCACAACGTCAACATCTTGTGGCAATTTTGTGAATTAATTCGGCCAACTATGGAAGGCTCAACCTTTAACCATTCATGTTAGGTGGTGGTAGAACTCCCTATAAATCCTCACATGTTTCTAGTTATACATTAACAATCCCGTAATAGGATCTTAGTCCACTGGTAGTCCCAACTAGATCACAACGTCCTGCAATATGATGGTACGTTTCCCGCAAGGCATATGAAATGTGAGGGTCTTCAGTCTCCTACGTTTCACTAAAGCTGTAATTGTTGGAATTTATATCATAAAACTCGTAATTTGTAAATCATATTCTATTCAATAAAGTTATTATTGATACATCTTAAAGCCAATAAACTAAGGACCCGAGGCTATTATTGAGTAAACTTGAATTTTATGTAGAGACATAAACGTGGATCAAATTCGAGTATATAGCCTAAATAGTCTATAGTATACGAATACAATTGGACACCTTATTCTAAGAACACAATGGATGTGATCCGCTTTGTAGTTAGTACAAAACGATGTGATCCTGAATCGTTCATGTAGAGACATGAAAGCGAGGGCATCCTATGTAAAAAGTTTACATAAGACTGGAACCATGAAATAGTTGCTTTTAGGTTATAACATCGTTGACTTTAATAAAATCGACTATTTCGTTTATAGATATTCAATGTAACTTAATCTTAACCCTGAGCTAAATATGAACTTTTGTTCACACGAAATTATCCTTATATCTGCATAGGTGATGACAGCTCAATGACGCTAGCCCAATACGATGGAAACAATAGACATGCACAGTAGAATAAAGATTGGATTTTTACTCTAATTGCAACTAAACAAGTTTAGTGATTAACATGCATAAAAAAACCCTAAAATAACAAAGATACGGTTAAAAAAAACCCTATCCTTTGACGTTTTTTTTCTTGTAATCTCCTTATGAAATCGAAGCCAGGACTACCACTAGCATTGACTCGCTATTCTCCGGACTTAGAATCGAGTTGTGAGACTCAAATGGTGGAGGAAATAGAGAGAAATGAGATTCGTTGGAGGAACCTAACCTTTTTTTTTTTTTAATGTTAAGAGTCTCAAAATGAAAAGAGTTCATTGGTTTTATTTTTTAATTCTCAATTACAAAATTAATTTTCAATCTCAAATCCAAGAGTCATTTCACCTTTGCACTAAACTTGTTTACAAGCAAACTACATGCAAGAGCTTCCATATCTCACCACTTGACATTCTTAGTGGAGTAGGTGTCTTGCATGCAATAAGCCACTTGCATATCACATGCAAGTGATAAGCTTGTCAAATCTCAACAAGTGTTATTATTTAAATTATTCTAAGAACAATATGGTAATTCAAACATAAATCATATACAAAGTTTAACTTTTTCAAGTCCAAAGTCAACATTTTGATTTTTAACCATTTTGTCCGTCTTGACTAGTTTCAACCTCTCAAACATGAATCCGTATTCATTTCTCCAAAATTTAAATCACATTTGAATATAAAGTTAGTCAAAGTTTGATTTTTCAAAGTCAAAAGTCAACATTTTTACTTTTTACATCTTTGACCTTTTTCATTAATTCCAAGCTTTCAAATATGAATCTATTTTCATATTTAAATCACATTTAAACATGAAGCTCTATCTTAAGTTATAACCGATGACTATATCATATATATTTTTTGGTTTCTCTCTCTTTACCTAATTTGAATTATTCCATCATAATGTTCTAAGTTGATTCCATGTGAGTTAGCGAGGGAACCTAATGAACCTATAGATCATGGGCTCAAACGATTCAAGATTAACTGGATAAACTCTTTAGACCAAGTTAACAACCTTCGTTAACTAACGGGTCATTCCACTAAAGTGTCGTAGTTGCACTCCCCTCACTATAGATATATTTGTGTCCCTGTGATATGACCATGATAAGTAAGTTAATCATTCATAGGTTGTTCATAATCTCGGCTGGGTCAAAGTACTGTTTTACCCCCAAGAATAAATCTTTTCTCTTTAAGTCTCACTAATCCACTATTGAACAATTGGTTTAAGGTCCAACCTTTAAACCGAATCCCTCTCGGGCCAATGAGAGGGTGTGGCCCTTTGTTGAAGATCTAGATTCAGTCCTTAAAGGAACAACCTATCTACTAACCCTAGAGTGGACCTATGTCTCTAGCTATCCATCTGATCTTACCCTTGAAATGGGAGGCTTATTGGACTAGCGCCATTGAGTCGCCCTCACTTATACATATGTAAGGATAATCTTGTATGAACAGAAGTTCATAGTTAGCTCAGGATTAAGATTAAGTTACATTGAATATCTATAAATGAAATAATCGGTTTTATTAAAGTCAATGATGTTATAACCTAAAAGCAACTATTTCTATGGTTCCAGTCTTATGTAAACTATTTACATAGGATGCCCCCACTTCCATGTCCCTATATGAACGATTCAAGATCACACTGTTTGTACTTACTATAAAGCGAGCCGCATCCATAATGTCCCTAAAATAAGGTGTCTAACCATATTCCTATACTATAGACTATTTAGGTTATATACTCGAATTTGATCCACATTTATGTCTCTACATACCGTTCAAGTTTACTCAAAATAACTTTGAGACATTTGTTTATTGACTTTAAGATTATAGTATCAATAACAATTTTATTAAATAAAATATGATTACAAACTACGAGTTTTAGGATATAAATTCCAACATGAGATCCCTTAATAAGAACCAATATTATGTACAAAAATACCTAAAAGAAATATTGCTAGTCTAATCATTATGCAAATGACAATAAAAACGAAATTTATAAAAAACAGTAAGGTTTGTTCACTTTATTTTTTTTGATGGGTTTGAAAAATATGAAATGTGGGAGGAAGAAAGTGAAAGAAAGCCCAAACAATTGTAATAAGTTTCTTGGAAGTTGGTGGTGAAACTTTTTGAACAAGCTATTTTATTTTTAATATAATAATAAAATTTTTGGTTATAAGGGTATTTTTGTCACATTCGAAAAATTAATCGCGGGATGCATATTTCTATATTTACAAAAAACTCGAGACAAATCTATAACACACGAAATTACATGAAATCTTGAGACAATTTCATTCGAAATTTTCTAATAAAAACAAAAAACCTATGTTTCGTGAGAGTCCTCTACTTTTGGAATTTTATATAAAACTTAAGCGATAGATTAAAACATTTTTTAAATTTTACAAATAAAAATTAGTTAAATTTTAAGAAGATTTGAAATTTTTTTAATCTTTACATTATTAGCAACCTGCACAACCAAAAAAAAAAAAAAAAACTCAAAAAACAATTTAGGTGACAAAAGCTATTAAAAGTTATTTGTGACAATTTTCCCATCTTTCCTCTGCTCTGTTCGAGAATAGAGCATCTTCTAAATTTCAAATCTTGTCAAATCCAACCGGAAATATTTGGATTAAAACCAACAAAATTTCAATTCACTTTGTTTTCTTTTTTCCTCATTGAAATGATTTCAAAGTGATAGAGTGGGGGAGTTCAGAGTTGCAAGCCATGGCGCAGGGCCTCATCCAGACGGGAACAAACCACTCATTCTTCTTCTTATCTTCCAAATCCAAAATTGCAATATCCTTCATTCTTCCATCTTTTCATCTTCGTGTTCTTCCTCTTCCTCGCTGTTTTTGCAGCTATTCTTCTTTGCAACAACCAATCGACCTGTGCAACTACAGGGAAACTTTCTCCAAGCGCATGGATATGGCGGGACTCAAACCCCACCACCGTATAGGTCAGCTTCCTTTCTGCGGAAGTATTATTTGTAACTTGTTTCTATTACCCTTTTGTTTCACAACACACAATCTGGCGACTTGAGTCCCAAATACCACTAGGTTCTCTCCCAAAGTAACCAAGAACTGAAGTGGCAAATGATAATGCTATCTTTCAATTTCAAACTGACATCATTTACCCTTTATTCTTTGCTTCTTTTCAGCTCTGGGAGTTAGTGGAGGGCCCGATAGTATGGCTCTTTGTGTTCTTACGGCGGGCTGGAAAATGGATGGCCTGGGTACCTCATGTAAAAGTAGCACTCTTGTCGATGGTCTCCTGGCAATAGTCGTGGATCATGGGCTTCGTGCTGAGAGCAGAGATGAAGCAAAAGTTGTCTGCAATCGAGTTACTCAATTGGGTACAACTCCCTATCAGCGTGATTTGCTTAGTTATGATAAAATCAATTCAGTACAATTATCTGATATAAATGTTCAACTTGTATGTTACTCTGTAGGTATCCGTTGCGAGCTTGCGTCTTGTGATTGGATAAACGGTAGACCAAAGCAGGGTCACTTGCAAGAAGCAGCTCGTGATATGAGGTGGTTTGCGTTCTTCAAAATATGCTTAATCTCTGGTGTGAATATTATTGTTGTTGACCTTGGTTCTAATACTAGCTAACTTTGTTTGCTTCCTGCCACGGGGGTCCCCTAATTTGCGATTTTAATTCATTTTCTTTCACTCCAGGTACCAAATGTTGCAGAAAGTTTGTGTCCAACACAATATTGGAGTGATACTTGTTGCGCATCACGCTGATGACCAGGTTGAATTCTCTGATATCAAGCTTGCATTTTTAGTTTAAGTTCTTGCCTTATAAGTTGATTAAAATTGATTTTCCCAAATCTTAGTATTCCATGTTTGCGATAGCTTGTATTGTAACTTCACTCTTTAGGGCTATTGTAAACTCAATTAGTGTAATGCTGGAAGCTTGTTAGAGATGCTAGAAATGTAGTGATTGCTGGAACACAATGCAGGCTGAGTTATTCATTCTTAGGTTGTCTCGCAGTAGTGGTGTGCTTGGACTTGCGGGAATACCTTTCACTTCTCAAATTTTCTCCTCGCATACATATTCTTACAGCGAAGTTTCCAAGAATTATGGTGTCCTTCTTGTGAGACCACTAATGGATTTTTCTAAAGATGACATGTACAAGGTAAAAGTTTAAAATCGCATGAAAATATATATTTAGAGACGGTGCTTTCATTCATTTGGCCAGTACTATGTTAACCTTGTTCTATCTGCACTTTGCAGATATGCCAAGCTGCTAATCAAGATTGGGTTGAAGACCCAACAAATAGAAGTTCCTTGTTTGCTCGAAATAGAATTCGAATGTCATTGGGAGATCTGTCATCTAGTGAGTTGCTAAAATGTTAATATTTATGAGGTGTTTTGAAGAATGCATCGTATTGTTACTATTGATATTACAATTCAAATAAGAAAGGATCTGATTAGTCCTAGTACTTGAGGGAAGTCAAGATATTCTTCAATTTGATGGGACTCCAATTGAATCAAACGAAGAAATTCTTATTACTCAAGTTCTAGTAAAGAATACAAGGAACCCGAATTGAGAATACCTCAATTCAGAACTGTTCAAACCCTATTCTGCCTTCCTATCTCTCAAGGAATTGCTAGAATATCTCAAAACAACTTTCTAACTAACTTTCCCTCTCCCTCACAATTCTTTATTTATACTAACTGATTTACAAAATGACAGCTTATGAATTCTAAATGACAACTAATGAATTCTAAATTCCTTATTCTTCACAGGTTCGACTGTTGTGGTCCCCTTCCTTCTTCTTCTTCCTTCTACTATACTGATGTATAATTGGTGGTCTATCATTACATTCCCTTTCCAAACTCACCTTGTCCTCAAGGTGAAAATCAGGAAATTTCTGTTGAAAATCCTCACACTTCTCCCAAGAAGCTTCATGAGGGGGCAGACCTTGCCGTTTGATCAATACCTCCCAACCTCCTTCTTTATTCTTCGTGTATCCATATATCTATTCTGGTATAGCTATCCACTCATAGTTCTCAGTCAAATAAGATACCATATCTGGTTGTATCAGCTTATGATCACCTATCATCTTCTTAAGTTGAGACGCATGAAAGACTGGATGGGACGGATGACGATTTAGGTAATTCCAATATGTACACCACTGGACCGATTCTTTCCACAATTTTAAAGGAACCAAGGAATTTGGGAGATAACTTCTCGTTTCTTTTCTTTCGCAATGACGATTGTCTATATGGCCCGATCTTCAAAAACACCATGTCGCCCACAGCATACTCTACATCCCGTCGCTTCGGATCAACATTCTTTTTCATTTTATCTTGAGCTATTCGAAGGTGTTCTTTCAATGCCTCCAAAGCTTCATCTCTTGCTCTAAGCTGTTCATCTAAGGTTGCATTAGAGGTATTATGATATCCATAGTATATCAAAGGGGGCGGCATTTGACCATATACTGCCTGGAAAGGAGTAATTCCCAAGGATCTCTGAAACGTAGTATTGTACCAATACTCCGCTCAGTGTAACTATCTTGTCGTTTCCTTCGGTCTTTCACCACAAAAGCATCTCAAATACATCTCAACACCCTTGTTAGGTTTGGCCATCTGACTATGGATGGTAAGATGTCTTCGGTTCAATCTGGTACCGACAACTTGAATATTTCTTTCCAGAAATTACTTAAAAACACTTTATCTTCGTCCGATACTATTGACTTAGGATACCCATATAGCCGGACGGTTTCTTTTACAAATAACTCTTTTTTTTGATAAGAGACAAGTATATTCATATAACAAAACAGAACAGCCTAAGGGCGAGGGATAAGAGGGCCCTCCCCGGAAGAAGCTAAGGGTTAGGGTTAGGAAATGTACGACCTTTTACAAATAACTCTGCCACTGTCTTAACCGTGAAAGGATGTTTAAGGGTTAGGAAATGACTGTAATCTAGAATTCAGAAAAGTATCTGTTTTATTATATTTGAGTCAAAGCAATGTTACATATTTATATAGAGAATAAACTAAACCCTAGAGACTATGTAAAATTACAATAAAGGACATATGTATATATATATATCATAACACTCCCCCTCAAGCTGGAGCAAATATGTCGATCACCATATTTGCTAATCTATCAACCACCACAAATATGGCTTTAAACCCGTTCGACCTTGGGAGACCTTCAACAAAGTCCATTGATATGTCTCTCCAAACACTGTGGGGAAGTTCCAATGGCAATAGTAATCCTGCTGGAGCGAGTGCATGAACACCATGGTCTTGTTCTTTTGGCAAACTACACATTCATCGCAATACTTCTTCACATCAGCCTTCATTCCTTCCCAGTACAACTCCCCCGTCAACCTCTTATATGTACGTAAAAATCCAGAGTGTCCTCCTAACACCGAATCGTGATAGGTATGTAAAATGGTTGGAATCAATGATGACATCTTGGATAATAGCAGTCTTCCTTTGTACCTTAGCATTCCTTAATAGAAAACTTACTCTATTTGTCTTCTTCTTTCGTTTGCAACTCCACCATAATTCTTCAATTTTTCATCCTCCTCCACCACTTTCTTGATTATCATTAAATCTACTAAAATTGGTGCTGTCAAACTATTTAGATGAACTGTAGGAGGCATTCTTCAACTGCTTTATTCTCAAGTCCCGGTTTATATACTACCTCAAACGAGTAACCTAACAACTTGGCTACCCACTTTTTAAAGACTTCTGATCTGTTCTGACTATGAACTTCTTCCCTAACAGGTATGGCCTCCACTCAGTTGCACTACCAACACCACTGCCATTAGCTCCCTCTCATACACAGGCTTTGCTCTATCCCTCACTGCTAATGTGTGACTAAAGTATGCAATTGGCCTCTTGGCTTGTATTAATACTGTTCCTATCCCATACCCTGAAGCATCAGTCACCAACTCAAAAGTGTCATTGAAATCTGGCAATGCCAAGACCGACATTGTCATCATAGCATTTTGCAAATGTTGAAAAGCTTCCTTAGATTCTTTAGTCCAATTAAATCCCCCTTTCTTTATTAGTTGAGTCAATGGAGTCACAATCTATCCATAATGTTGTACGAATTTTCTATAATAACCCGTTAAACCAAGGAATCCATGAACTTCCCTTACATTTGTCAGAATGGGCCATTCCTTGATTGCTCGAATCTTCTCAGGATCAACCTCTACCCCTTGGCTTGAAATAATATGGCACAAGTAATTCACGCATTCTTTTGCAAAACTACATTTCTTTTGGTTAGCATACAGCTCATTCTTCCTCAATACTTCCAGTGCCAATTGAAGATGCTTCAAGTGTGCCGCCAAGTTTTCGCTGTATATCAATATATCATCAAAAAATACTAATATGAACTTCCTTAAGTATGGTCTGAAGATTGTATTCATCAACGACTGGAAGGTAGATGGGGTGTTAGTTAGACCGAATGGCATAACCATGAATTCATAGTGCCCTTCATGAGTACGAAATGCAGTTTGCTCTATATCCTCACTACGCATCCTGATTTGATGATAGCCAGCCTTTAAATCAATCTTAGAAAACTCTTTCGCCCCATTTAGTTCATCAAACAACTCTTCAGTGACAGGGATAGGAAATTTGTCGGGTATGGTTACACTGTTTAATGCCCTGTAGTCAACACAAAATCTCCAACTGTCGTCCTTCTTTCTTACTAATAGAATCGGGCTAGAACAAGGGCTATTACTCGGACGAATCACTCCTGATGTCAACATCTCATCAACCAATTTCTCCATTTCTGCTTTCTGTTGATAGGCATAACGGTAAGGTCGTACATTTATTGGATTTGTTCCTTGCTTCAAATGAATATGGTGTTCAATATCTCTCCTCGGAGGAAGAGTCTTGGGCCAAGTAAACACGCCTTCAAACTTCTTCAAAACCACTTAAATTGACTCCTCTACCGTTAACACTTCTTCAATCCCATCATCTTCAGTTGGTTCATAAACTCTCTCCATTGCTCTACGCTCAATTAAAAATCCCTGATCAGAATCCTTCCACGTCTTTATCATGTTCTTCAGACTCACTGTAGATTTCGTTAGACTCGGATCCCCTTTGATCACTACCTTCTTCCCGTGATGCAAGAATGTCATTGATAAATTCTTCCAATCCACTTCAGTCATACCAAGGGAGTATAACCATTGCATTCCCAACACTATATCTACTCCTCCCAACTCCAATGGTAAAAAATTCGCTATTATCTTCCACCCGTTCAGCTGGATCTCCACATTTTGACATATGCCTTTCCCTTTGATAGCAACTCTTGAACCTAGGATTACCTCGTAATGGGACGTAGATTTCGTAGTCAGCAGTAGTTCCTTCGCGATCTTTTCTGATATGAAATTATGGGTGGCCCCACAGTCAATCAGAATAACAACTTCCTTTTCACCAATCTTCCCTCTCACCTTCATTGTCCCTGGTTTGTTAATCCGACTACCGAATTAATGGATAACTCAATGATGGCATGGTCTTCTTTTATTAACTCCACATTGTTCAATTCTTTGTTATCATACTCCACTTCTTCTACAATCTCAAATTCTTCTTCATCAGCATTGACAACATACATGTTGGTGATATATAATTGTTGGAATTCTTTCCTTTTTTTTCTAGGCTTTTTCCTTGTTAGAATCCTAGAATAATTATGGAAAGATTATGGGAATGTATTCCTTATTTTCCTAAATCTTTTTCTTTTTTATTCCATTGTGTACTCTATTTATTCTCCCTTGTACCTATTGCTTAATTCATTAGAAAATAATAACAACACAAACAATCGTGGTTTTTCTCCCGGTACTTGGGTTTCCACGTAAATTGGTGTGAACTCGTTGTCTCTCTTTTCAATATGGTATCAGAGAGGGACAATGAAAACACCCTAGAAACCCAAAAAAACCAAACCACTTATGAAAATCAAACAGAAGGGACAGCCATCAATTTTAGTGCTGCCGTAGCTGCTGCCATTGATGCTCGGATGCGTGCTGCCATGGACGAATTATTAAGCCGGCTACAGAAAACGTCCGAAAATAATTTTTCGTCATTACCGCAGTCGTCCGCGTCGTCACCGGACCACCACGTGCCGTCACCGGACCACCACGCGCCGTCACCGAACCACCACACGCCGTCACCGAACCACCACGCGCCTGGTTTTCTTCCTCAGACGGCGCCGACCATCCCATCTGTCCAACCCTTTTCTTCGTCCGCGGCCTATATTGCTCCCCACGCCCCGATTTATGTTCTGCCATCTAATTCCAATCGGCTACCACCGCTTCTGCCGTCAAATCTGTATGGCCAGCCACCCAATGATCCTAGCTACCATCCCGATGTTAAAAACTCTCAAATTCACTCAACATTTGAGGTTGGTGAATCTTCGGCATATTCCAACCGTAACGTGCAAGCTTCCTCGAGAATAGTTCATCAACAATTGGAAGGGCTTCGACAACAGATGGCAGCACTTGAGGCTACCTTAGGGACGACATCCACTCTACCGATGTATTCTGAGAATCCGGTAAACTCGTTCCCTAATGTATCCTCTCCTTATGTGACTAATACGGTGACTCAGTCTTCCATGTATCATCTTTCAGGAGAAAAGTTGAATGGCAACAAACTATTTCTCATGGTCTCAGTCAGTAAAGATGGTCCGCGAAGGACGACAAAAATTTAGCTTTCTGACAGGGGAAATACCTCGCCCCCTACCGGGCGACCCACATGAACGATATTGGAAGGCAGAAGACTCTATTCTTCGATCCATATTGATCAATAGTATGGAACCTCAAATTGGCAAGCCGTTATTGTTTGCTGCAACAGCCAAGGATATTTGGGACACAGCTCAGACACTTTACTCAAAACGTCAGAATGCCTCTCGTCTATACACGCTGAGAAAGCAAGTTCATGAATGCAAGCAAGGAACCATGGATGTCACATCATTTTTCAATAAGCTTTCTCTTATATGGCAAGAAATGGACCTATGCAGAGAACTAGTCTGGCGTGATCCCACTGATGGTGTACAGTACTCGAGAATTGAAGAGAATGACAGGATTTATGACTTTCTTGCTGGTCTTAATCCTAAGTTTGATGTAGTTCGAGGGCGTATACTAGGTCAAAGACCGATTCCCTCCCTGATGGAAGTTTGCTCTGAAATCCGCCTCGAGGAAGATCGCACAAGTGCTATGAATATTTCCGCAACCCCTACTATTGACTCTGCTGCTTTTAGTGCAAGATCTTCTAATAGTAGCAGTGACAAGCATAATGGAAAACCAATTCCTGTCTGCGAGCATTGCAAAAAACAATGGCATACCAAAGAACAATGTTGGAAGTTACATGGTCGTCCCCCAGGAAGTAAGAAACGCCCTTCCAACGACAAACAGAACACAGGGCGGGCGTATGTGAGTGAGTCTGCTGAACCTCCTCAACAATCCGATCCACACAAAAACCAAACTTATCTCAGTCTTGCCACTTTAGGTGCCATTGTCCAATCAGGTATACCTCATTCCTTCGGTCTTGTTAGTATTGATGGGAAGAACCCCTGGATTCTGGATTCTGGTGCCACAGATCATTTGACTGGGTCCTCTGAACATTTTGTATCTTACATTCCTTGTGCTGGGAACGAGACAATTAGAATTGCAGATGGCTCCTTGGCCCCATTGCTGGAAAGGGGAAGATTTCTCCTTGTGCAGGGCTCTTCTTACATAATGTTTTGCATGTGCCCAAACTATCTTATAATTTGCTTTCGATAAGCAAGATCACTCGTGAGTTAAACTGCAAAGCAATATTCTTACCTGATTCTGTCTCTTTTCAGGACTTGAGCTCGGGGAGGATGATTGGCACTGCCCGACATAGTAGGGGACTCTACCTCCTTGATGACGATACCTCTTCTAGTAGCATTCCTAGGACTAGTCTCTTATCTTCCTATTTCACCACTTCTGAACAAGATTGCATGTTGTGGCATTTTTGTTTAGGCCACCATAATTTTCAATATATGAAACATTTATTTCCACATCTCTTCTCTAAAGTTGAGATGACTACCTTATCTTGTGATGTGTGTATTCAGGCCAAACAACATCGAGTCTCTTTTCCCTCACAACCATACAAACTAACCCAACCCTTCACTCTTGTTCATAGTGATGTCTGGGGACCATCCAAGATAACAACCTCATCTGGAAAATGGTGGTTCGTAACCTTCATTGATGATCATACCCGTCTTACCTGGGTCTACCTTATCACTGATAAATCTGAGGTTTCCTCTATGTTTCAAAATTTCTATCACACCATTGAAACACAATTCCATCAAAAAATTGCTATTCTTCGGAGTGATAATGGTCGGGAATTCCAAAACCATAACCTTAGTGAATTTCTTGCTTCAAAGGGGATTGTTCATCAAAACTCGTGCGCCTACACTCCTCAACAAAATGGAGTGGCCGAGCGAAAAAACCGTCACCTTCTGGAAGTAGCCCGTTCCCTTATGCTTTCTACTTCCCTTCCTTCATACTTGTGGGGAGATGCTATTCTTACAACAGCTCATTTAATCAATAGAATGCCTTCTCGTATTCTTCATCTTCAAACTCCCTTAGATTGTCTTAAGGAGTCCTACCCATCGACTCGTCATGTTTTTGAGGTTCCTCTTCGTGTGTTTGGGTGTACCGCTTATGTCCATAATTTTGGCCCTAATCAAACCAAATTTACCCCTCGGGCTCAGGCATGTGTGTTTGTTGGGTATCCCCCTCACCAGCGTGGTTATAAATGTTTTCACCCACCATCCAGAAAATACTTTGTCACTATGGATGTTACTTTCTGTGAGGATCGACCCTACTTTCCCGTTAGCCATCTTCAGGGGGAGAGTGTGAGTGAAGAGTCTAACAACACCTTTGAATTCATCGAACCCACTCCTCGTGTCGTGTCTAACATCATTCCTCATTCCATAGTCCTACCCACAAACCAAGTCCCCTGGAAAACGTACTACAGGAGGAATCACAAAAAGGAAGTCGGTTCCCCTACTAGTCAGCCGCTGGCTCCAGTCCAAGACTCTGAACCTCCTCGAGATCAAGGTATGGAAAACCCTACTGAACCCTGTACTAAGAATATGATAAGTGAGAATGACAGGTCTAATGTTGCTGTTCTTGAAAACGTGGAAGAAAAGGACAGTGGTGATGAGATTGAGGTCAGAATAGAAACCCGTAATAATGAAGCGGAACAGGGTCATACAGGAAAATCAGATGAGTATGATTCCTCTCTTGACATTCCCATTGCTCTGAGAAAAGGCACCAGGTCTTGTACTAAACACCCCATTTGCAATTATGTTTCCTACGATAGTCTCTCTCCTCAGTTCAGAGCTTTTACAGCAAGCCTTGACTCTACCATAATACCAAAAGATATCTACACTGCTTTAAAGTATCCTGAATGGAAGAATGCTGTCATGGAAGAAATGAAAGCTCTTGAAAAGAATAGTACTTGGGACATTTGTACTCTACCTAAGGGACACAAAACTGTGGGATGCATATGGGTGTTCTCTCTCAAATACAAAGCTGATGGTACTCTTGACAGACACAAGGCAAGGTTAGTTGCGAAGGGATTTACTCAAACCTATGGTATTGACTATTCAGAAACTTTTTCTCCAGTTGCTAAGTTGAATACTATTAGAGTTCTGTTATCTGTTGCTGTGAACAAAGATTGGCCTTTATATCAGCTGGATGTTAAGAATGCCTTTTTGAATGGAGACCTCGTAGAGGAAGTCTACATGAGCCCTCTGCCGGGATTTGAAGCTCAGTTTGGTCAGCATGTGTGTAAACTCCAGAAATCTATATATGGTCTGAAACAGTCTCCCAGAGCATGGTTTTGACAGATTCACTACCTTTGTCAAGTCCCAAGGGTACAGGCAGGGACACTCTGATCATACTTTATTTACAAAGGTTTCCAAAACAGGAAAGATTGCTGTTCTAATAGTTTATGTGGATGACATTGTTTTGACTGGAGATGATCAGGCAGAAATCAGTCAACTAAAGCAGAGAATGGGCGATGAGTTTGAAATCAAGGATTTGGGAAATTTGAAATATTTCCTTGGAATGGAGGTGGCCCGATCTAAAGAAGGTATCTCCGTATCTCAAAGAAAATACATCCTTGATTTGTTAACCGAGACAGGTATGTTAGGATGTCGTCCCACTGACACTCCTATTGAATTCAACTGCAAACTAGGAAACTCTGATGATCAAGTTCCAGTTGATAAAGAACAATATCAATGCCTCGTGGGTAAATTAATTTACTTATCTCATACTCGTCCTGATATTTCCTTTGCTGTGAGTGTTGTCAGCCAGTTTATGCAGACCCCTAATGAGGAACACATGAAAGCTGTCAACAGAATCTTGAGATACTTAAAATCAACACCTGGTAAAGGGCTGATGTTTAGAAAAACAGACAGAAAGACCATTGAGGCATACACTGACTCGGATTGGGCAGGATCTGTTGTTGACAGAAAATCTACCTCTGGTTATTGTACCTTTGTTTGGGGCAATCTTGTAACTTGGAGGAGTAAGAAGCAAAGTGTTGTGGCCAGGAGCAGCGCTGAGGCTGAATATAGAGCTATGAGTTTAGGAATATGTGAGGAAATTTGGCTTCAGAAAGTTTTGACAGATCTTCATCAGGAATGTGAGACACCATTGAAGCTTTTCTGTGATAATAAAGCCGCTATTAGTATTGCTAACAACCCTGTTCAACATGATAGAACTAAACATGTTGAGATTGATCGACATTTTATCAAAGAAAAACTTGACAGTGGGAGCATATGCATTCCGTACATCCCTTCGAGTCAACAGGTTGCTGATGTTCTTACCAAAGGGCTTCTCAGACCAAACTTCGACTTCTGTGTTAGCAAGTTGGGCCTCATTGATATTTACGTCCCAACTTGAGGGGGAGTGTTGGAATTCTTTCCTTTTTTTTCTAGGCTTTTTCCTTGTTAGAATCCTAGAATAATTATGGAAAGATTATGGGAATGTATTCCTTATTTTCCTAAATCTTTTCCTTTTTTATTCCATTGTGTACTCTATTTATTCTCCCTTGTACCTATTGCTTAATTCATTAGAAAATAATAACAACACAAACAATCGTGGTTTTTCTCCCGGTACTCGGGTTTCCACGTAAATTGGTGTGAACTCGTTGTGTCTCTCTTTTCAATAATAATTAAATTTGCCTTCAACCACAAGCTTAAGCTTTTGGATGAATTGGTGGTTTAATATGGTATCAGAGCAGGTGGTCCAGGGAGGTCCTGTGTTCAAGCCCCTGCATTGTCGTTTCCTCCCTAATTAAAATCAATTTCCACTTGTTGGGCCTTTCAGATATTTCAAGCCCACAAGTGAGGGGGAGTGTTGGTGATATATAATTAAATTTGCCTTCAACCACAAGCTTAAGCTTTTGGATGAATTGGTGGTTTAATAATACATTCTTAACTTCTCTCTGTTTTTACTATACATTCATTCTTAACTCAATGATGGCATGGTCTTAATTCCATTTGCTCTCTGTTTTTACATCGATGATCATGAGAGTATTTCTCATTGCAACGAAAACAGAGCCCTTTCTCTTTTCTTGCCTGGAACTCTGCATCAGACAATCGTTTCATAAGCCCCTCTTCTTAACTTCTCCGGTCGTGGTTCTTAATGTGACTGTTCTCATCGGAAATATTGTATTTCCTCTGTTATCACTACTATTCATCATCGTATTATTTTTAGCATTAGTAGAACTTTGAGGAGGATACTTTCCTCCAGCATAACCCTTAAGGCTAGCCTCATTATAGATGATCTCCCGGTTTTCCACGAGTTGAGCCGCTTGCATCATTTGGGCTAAACCAACCGGTCTGCACAAATCAACTTCTGCTTTGATCCAAGGAAATAAGCCGTTCATAAACGTCTCCTCCACGACCCTGTCTTGTAGATCAGAAAGTGGTGCCATCAGTTTATTGAACTGGTTTCAATATTCTTCGACTGTAGTCTGTTGTCTGATTCTCAAGTACTGTCCGCAAATGGACCCTTCCCTTGCTGATCAGAATCGTACGAGTAGTCTATCTTTGAGATTTATCCAACTGGTGAACTTATCGTGTTCTTCCTGTGCCCTATACCAATTCAACGCTGGGCCTTCAAAACTTACCATCGCCAGTAACACCTCAGCATCAGTCAATTTATGAATCTGGAAATATCTTTCTGCACGGAAAAGCCAGGAATCGGGATCTTCACCATTGAATACCGGCATCTCAACCTTCTTGAACTTATTCCTTTCGCTAGTTTCGTCTTCTCCTTCATTCTTTCCTCCTTTTGTTTCGCCTTTGTAATCCTTACTTGTCGAGCCTTCTTTCTCTTTCGCTTTCATCGAATTAGTCTCCAGCACACTAGATTCTGCCATTTTCTCACTTGTAATGGTGCGTTCTTTCGTGATGGATTCCATAAGCATTATCAACATCTGATGAGTCTTTTCAGTCTGTACACTGATCGTCGTTAGTTTTTCCTCAATAGCAGGAATTTTGCTTACTTCTTTCCTCATTGCTATCATTTCTTGATTGTGCGCTTCCACCTTCTCTTCCATACGCGTCTGCACCATGTTCCTTCTTTTCCAGAATCGTACTACTCTGATACCAATTTGATGGGGACTCCAATTGAATCAAATAAAGAAATTCTTATTACTCAAGTTCTGGTAAAGAATACAAGGAATCCGAATTGAGAATACCTCAATTCGGAACTGTTCAAACCCTATTCTGCCTTCCTATCTCTTAAGGAATTGCAAGAATATCTCAAAATAACTTTCTAACTAACTTTCTCTCTCCCTCAAAATTCTTTATTTATACTAACTGATTTACAAAATGACAGCTAATGAATTCTAAATGACAGCTAATGAATTCTAACTTCCTTATTCTTCACACGTGCAACTGCTGTGGTTCCCTTCCTTCTTCTTCTTCCTTCTACTATACTGATGTATCAATATTCTTCTAAGTGTGAATTAAAAGGGCTTAGAAAAAGCTCTCCAATGGTACAGAAATCTTTATATATATGCATAAAGAAGAAGATTTAGGTTACTCAACTCCAATTAGAGGTAGAAAAAACATCACAATGATTTTCCACCTTTTATTTTTATTTTTTATTTTTATTAAAACAACTGCTTCCACTTTTGAACTCATGTTAAAAACTGTCATCTTTTTTTCTGACACAACGCCTGAATAACAGTTTTTGCATAAATAGTCTATAAAAAAATGTTTTCCCAGAAACCATGGCCCACAAAAATCTGAAGCTAAAAGTCTTGAATCTTAGGATGTTTAGTGACTAAGATAAGCAGCTTAGAGAACGCCATTGATCTTGTTGGTGCCTTGCCTGGTTTGCTAAAGTTCCAATATAACAGTCAGGGGACTGGCTTTCTTTCCTATAGATGGTTACTCAATATACGAGATTCATGATTTCATCTCGCCATTTTTTGAGTTTCAGGTACTTTCAACTCTGAGCTACATGCCATTATTTCTGCCTGTAGGAAAACACGCTTATTTATTGATCAAGTTTGTTTAAGCCTCGCAAATTGGACTTTGACCATAACGGATGTGGGTACTCTTTACATCTGTGTGTATTAATTGATCTTACAGTTTTCATATTCATTTTTTAAGAATCTCTTCAGCAGTTCTCCCTCTCGGCCCTCCATTTTCTAATTAAACATTATTAAGTTTTGATGGATGAGAATTTGGATCCTTCTTGTAGGTGGGATATGCCATTATTAATTTGGAGATTCTCAATCAATTTAAAATTCAAGACGTTTGCCTGGCAAAGTTTGTGACCTTAGTTTTGCAGGTAAAACATTATTAGTATAATGACAACCGTTATATTTTGAAGCAATTGGCCAATTAACATTGTTGTGAGTCCATAAAAAATTTTCAGTTCATCTCTCAAAGGCACAGACCGGTTAGAGGCAACACTGCAAAATTGGTGTTAGACTACATTCAAACAGGTCCTTGCAAGGTAATATACAAGTCAATCTCTTTATTAAGACACTTCATCTTTCCATATTTGTATTTGGATGAATATATTTGAAAATTTTAATTATTAGTGCATTAAGCATAAATTACATATTTATAAAGGTGGTTGGCTTGCTTTACCCTTACCTGATGCATGGAATAACTTTTTCCCAACGTATTTGATTTTAAGAGTGTTATTCCAATATGCTCGTCTTACTAGTCAACTCCCTTTTCTTAAGAAATATATCTCATCATTGCTTCTATATCACTAATTTTTTACATGATTTCTAAACAAATGATTTTTTCTTGGCACAGTCTGGGTTCAGCTTCATTTAACTTCTGGTTTGTCTATTTTCTTAGAGTTAAGAAATCAAATTGTGTTGGCTATG
Source organism: Cucumis sativus (assembly GCF_000004075.3). Classification (NCBI taxonomy): domain Eukaryota; kingdom Viridiplantae; phylum Streptophyta; class Magnoliopsida; order Cucurbitales; family Cucurbitaceae; genus Cucumis; species Cucumis sativus. Next base: position 14,089,768 of record NC_026655.2, on the reverse strand, counting down.
TGCAATGTGTTCAAATGAACTATTTAGGTAAAAGTGCATCGATTTGAACTTTCAGTATTGTTTATTGAGGAACATTGCTGTAGCTTCGTTGATCCTTGAAGTTCACAGAAATAACATGGGAGTCAACTGCTGCGCCAATAATCCGTTTCTTCTCTCCATGTCCCTTCTGTATTTTATGGTTTCAGTAATTATTCTTATTTATGGCATGCACATAAAGTTCAGAAGCAACTAGTGTAAATCTCTTGCAGACTTAAGAGTAATGGAGTTGACCTGTTATATACCAGCAACGTTTTTCCTCCAGTTTTCATTAAAAGTCAAGTGGTGAAAGTGTATAGGAAGCTGTTCTTTTTGTTGCTTCATGAAGTACTTCATTTGATTCTTTTTGTCATGGCTTGATTTCCTCTATTCTTTGTTTTCTTATTAATTATATAAAAAACAAACCATGCAGACTTCACTGACAGCAGCTGGTTGCTACATTTGTCCAGCTCCTGGATCTAAGGGCACCAGGTGCATAGTCTGTTGTTCTGTGGATTGCCCTTTGCCTTCCAAAATAGAAGTTTTCCATGCACCCTCTTATAAGAAAGAGAGACGCGATGTTTCTGATGGGTTAGAACAAATCATCAATGATGGGAAGTCATATTTAGAACACTTCATTCCTGAAGCTTCAGATGTGCACTTCTTGGATGCAACCTCTGAAACTGTTCTAGATGAAGCAAAAAGGCTAAATATTCTCAGTGAATCAACCTATAGAATCATCGTTTCACTGCAGATGCAAGAGACCAAACTCTTCAAAGCAGAACCAAAAGTCACTCCTGGACATGAATCAAAACATGGTTCACAATCTGTGCGAACTTCATCCAGTGGCCTGCTTAAGCCAGGGCAAATCTGTAACTATATGAACAGGTTCTTTATCACTTGGAATATAAAAGATGAAAATGAAGTTAACTCTACTTTTAAGGCAGCTGGTTGTAATGCATTTTGCAAGTCCTGTTTGTTAGGTTGTGATATGGAGTTAGAGGTGCGGCACATGACCGAATCTGATTGGCTTTATCTTTCTAAGTTGTCCAAGTGCAGTTGCACTGTGAAGAATTGTCAAAACCCAAGAGATACTTTAGCCAGTTTGGAGGGGCAGACCATGGAGAGTACAAATAGATGTTTAAATTCTGCCAGATCATCAGCTAGAGAAGCATTGGTGCTGTTGAAATTGATTCCAGTTGCTGCAAGAAGAAGTCTTCCAGTTCTAGTCAATCATCAAGGGTTGCTTCTAAGTATTCCAGTACGTATATATTTTACAATTACAATAGAAACTGGATGCTGCGTATTTAAAGGGATTGGATCTTTCCAATTCAACAGAATGGGAAAAGATCCATGGCTTGACTTGTACCTTAGAGCAATTTAGACTAAGTAATTTATATTTACTCAACTGCTCTACAAAAAAAAGAACTAGAAAGAAATGTTAGAGGCATTGCAAAAATTTGGCTGATCAATGTTATAGGAGAAAATCCCATTCTCATATTCCAAGTTCCTAACATATTACGTACACTATTTGAACTAGTGACAACATGAGCGTATCAGTATTAATTGACTAAGTTGGTAAACTTTGTGGTTTGAGGTTGAAAAAGTTGGTAAACTTTATGGTTGGTAGTTTAAGAAGCGCATGACTAACGATCTTTCTTTTGTTTTCTTACTGTTTGGTGATTTTTTCAGAGCATTAGGTTCAGCCATTGTCCATGGCTGGTTGCTTCTGCAGAGTTCAAGCCAATGGTACCATTTGGTGGAGGCCATAGTTCATTCTTATAGATGCCAATAAGCGCACAAGCTGCTCTGCGAACCACCAGGCTTGTATGGTATTCAACTTTGTGCTTGTATAGTATTCAACATAGCATGGGAAGAAAGGGGAGCTGTACTTCAATGATCAACCGAAGTTGTAAGTTGTAATTAGAGAGGATAAGTTGACTTGATTATTGTTGGAATTCTTTCCTTTTTTTTTTAGGCATTTTCCTTGTTAGAATCCTAGAATAATTATGGAAAGATTATGAGAATGTTTTCCTTATTTTCCTAAATCTTTTCCTTTTTTATTCCATTGTATACTCTATTTATTCTCCCTTGTACCTAGGCAATTTCTTTATTGTCTTAAGTTTGAGCATTACATCACTGATAGAACACTGATGTAGTGTTTCTATTATATTGATAATTCAAACACAACTTACAACATAATCAAACCGTGAACCTCACAAAATGAGTCATGTTACAGATAATTCACAAACATCAAACAAGTAAACCTCCTAACCCAAAATACCAAACAACAAACAAAACAAAATACAAAACAAAATACTAAAAAGCAAACAAAATACTAATAACCAAATCGTGAACCTCTGCTTCCACTGTTTTTCAAGGAGTATTGCAGACCTTTTCTTTCACTCCAAAAACTGCCCGTCCTTTCCCATCTCCCTCATTGATTTAACTTCCTTTTTGAAATAACTGTCATTTTTTAAATTTAACTATAGGTGGTTCTTTTTTTAAATTAACTGTAGGTAGTTCCTCATGTCCTTTATTTTTCTTTCTTCTATTATAAGTAAATAACAATGGTGGTCTAACTCTACTCTCCTCCTCCAAATCCACATTGTCCTCAAGATGGAAATCAGGAAATTGTTGTTGAAAATCGCTGCACACTTCCCATGTAGCTTCATGTGGCGGTAACCCCTTCCAGCTAATCAAGACTTCCCAGTCCTTAGTATTAGGATTCTTTTGATAACCATAGACTTCTTCTGGTAATGTCATCTATTCGTGCTTGTCATTTAAATAAGGCACTATTTGATGCACCTGTATATAATCTCCTAAACCCTTCTTCAATTGTGACACATGAAAAACAGGATGAATTGTAGCCGTGGATGGAAGTTCCAGTTTATAAGCCACTGCCCTAATTTTCTCAATAATTTTATATGGCCCAAAATATTTAGGAGATAACTTTCATTCCTTTTCTTCCTTAAAGAAGTCTGTTTGTACGGTCTGAGTTTGAGAAAAACCAGATCTCCCACTCCAAACTCTACGTCTCTTCTTTTCAAATCAGCATACCTTTTTCATCTATTTTTGTGCAATGCTGAGATGTTCCTTCAAGATGCCCAAAACAATAACTCGGTCCTTCAGTTGTTGATCTAGAGTAGAATTGGGCGTTTCCATATTACCATAATAAATTAATGGGGGAGGTAGTTGTTGAATAAGAAATTTTGAGACCAATCACAAGTTGCCACATCATTTATTAAGTTAATGATGAAAAGTACAAATAATTAAATTTGGAACTAATTAAAATTGACACATGCTCCAAATTAAAGAGTTAAAATAAATAAATTGGTCATTCTAAGAATGCCACATGTTTTCATATTAATCGTTGGATTAAGTCAATCATTTTAGTTCAATTAAATATTATTTACTTGGACTAAGTTCAATTAAGCCAAAAAATAAGCTTAATTGAGCCCAAAGACTAAATATAACCTAAGTCCATATGGTTGAGCCCATGGGTCTGGTCCATGGACCAACCAAGTTCAAACCCATAAAGCCCACCAGTGAACTCTATATAATAGGGGAATTCTCCTCATTTGTAGGGGTTGGAAAATTTTGACTCTAGAAGATCCAGAGAGAATTCTTCCAAGAGTTAGAAGACTCCCTAACTTCTGAAGTTGACCACCCTCGAAGATTGAAGCTGCTTTGAAGATACAAACTTTCTTCCAAGACTCCAACTTCAAGAACATCACGTGCTCCGCTTCTCCAAATCAAGCGTAGACGTTCAACAAACTTCAAGAACATCACGTGCTCCGCTTTCTCCAAATCAAGCGTAGACGTTCAACAAACTTCAAGAACATCACGTGCTCCGCTTCCTCTAAATCAAGCGTAGACATACAGTTGAGAGAGAATCAGAGGATCAAATTCTAGAGATTGAACCGCATCGCATCAAATCAACAAAAATACAACATCAACCCAAGTTCAAGTCCACGAATTAAATTTCTCCGGAAATCTCGTGCGAACAAATTGGCACGCCCAGTGGGATCATCTCTACCTCTCATCTCTCTCTCATCATCTACATCTACAAGCAAATCAATGGCATCAAAGAAAGCTGCATCCAAATCTTCAGCTGCAAGCGACACCTACACGGGACCTATTACCCGTAGTCGTTCCAAGGGGATCATCCAAGGGCAAGACCAAGGTTCCGCCATCGCGCAGAGCATCCTGAAGCAATTGATGGAATCTCCTAAAGCTGGAATTGTCATCAAGGAAAATCCTCTATATAATGATTATGATTCTGCCTCTAGCAGGTCACTGAAAGAAGCACACCCAGATGTGATGTCCGTCATGATGGCTGATGTAGCAGTCGAGACTGCCATGGCGGAGATGGAGAGAAAAATTAATCTCCTGATGAAGGTTGTTGATGAACGAGACCACGAAATTGCAGCTTTAAAGGAGCAGATGCAGACTCGTGAAACTGCTGAATCGAGTCAAACTCCTGTCGTTAAAGTTGATGACAAAGGGAAGAACGTGGTACAAGAAAATCAGCCACAACAACAATCAACTTCTGTGGCTTCTCTCTCGGTTCAACAATTACAAGATATGATCACAAACTCCATCAGAGCACAATATGGAGGCCCATCTCAGACTTCTTTCATGTACTCTAAACCATACACCAAAAGAATCGACAACTTGAGAATGCCGCTTGGATATCAGCCTCCAAAATTCCAGCAGTTTGACGGAAAGGGCAATCCAAAACAGCACGTTGCTCACTTCGTCGAAACATGTGAGAATGCAGGATCAAGAGGAGATCAACTAGTCAGACAATTTGTTCGAAGCTTGAAAGGAAATGCTTTTGAATGGTATACTGATCTGGAGCCAGAAAGCATTGAGAGTTGGGAACAACTAGAAAAGGAGTTTCTCAATCGCTTCTACAGCACCAGGCGTACTGTAAGCATGATGGAGCTTACAAATACGAAACAAAGAAAGGGAGAACCAGTCATCGACTACATCAATAGATGGAGAGCTCTAAGTCTTGACTGTAAAGATCGGCTCACCGAACTGTCGGCTGTAGAAATGTGCACCCAAGGCATGCACTGGGGACTCCTCTACATTTTGCAGGGAATAAAGCCCCGCACATTTGAAGAACTGGCAACTCGAGCTCATGATATGGAGTTGAGCATCGCCAGTAGAGGAACTAAAGATTTTCTTGTTCCTGAAGTAAAGAAAGATAAGAAAGAGATGAAAGGTGCTGAAAAGATAGTGAAAAGCACCTCGAAAGAATCTATGGTCGTAAACACAACCCCGCTGAAATTCTCCAAAGGAAAGGAAGCGAGGGTTGAAAAGAAGGATGATGGAAGCGAAAGGCGACGTCTGACTTTAAAAGAAAGGCAGGAAAAAGTTTACCCATTTCCTGATTCAGATATCGCTGACATGCTAGAGCAACTACTAGAGAAGCAGCTGATCCAGCTGCCAGAATGTAAACGACCTGAGCAAGCAGGAAAGGTAGATGATCCCAATTACTGCAAGTATCATCGGGTCATCAGTCATCCAGTAGAGAAATGCTTCGTGCTGAAGGAGCTAATTCTAAGGTTGGCTCGTGAGAAAAGGATTGAGCTAGATTTGGAGGAAGTAGCTCAAACAAACCACGCTGAAGTGACGATAATGTCTGAGGCTTCTTCGTCGAGATTGATTTTTGAGCAAAGGAAAAGCTTGGTCCAGTTCGGGACCTTTGAGCCTATAGTTGTCCAATTCTTTCAGGAAATCTCATACGAGGATCCTCAAGGAGAGAAAAGACCAATTGAAGAAGACGATGAAGGGTGGATAGTGGTGACCCACCGAAAGAAAAGACAGTCGATCCCGACCCAAAGAGAGTCTCGCTCTTACCAAAACTATAGAAGAGGAAATAAGACTCAAAAGAATAAGAAAAAGAAGAAGACTCATAAGCTTAAGCTCGTACATAATGAAGACATGAATTTCTCTCGACCTCAACGCTTAGTGACCTTGGCAGACTTCCTTCCAAAAAGCTTCCTTTGTGATCATCAGGATGAAGACCCAGAAGTCGTTGCGTGTCATGCTATCAACACAACGGAGGAAGAAATAATCCCTCCAAGATCACTAGAAGGAGAGGGAGTATCAAAAGACCTTTCAAGGTTTAATGTAGAGGATCTATTATCACTTCCTCAAGAGACCAAAACCATCCTTATTGATGCATTGCTAAATTCAAGAGCATCAAGTTCGAGTACTCCGACTATGACATATGAGAGTGGTTCTTATTGTATGTCTATAGACTTCTCAGATGAGGATTTGTTGTTGGGATCTAAACTTCATAATAGACCTTTGTATGTTTCTGGATACGTTCGAGAACAGAGAGTCGATCGAATCCTCATTGATAATGGCTCAGCTGTCAACATAATGCCAAAGTCGACTATGTGGCAATTAGGCATCTTGATGGACGAGCTCTCAAATAGCAAGCTAGTAATTCAAGGTTTTAACCAAGGTAGCCAAAGAGCAATAGGCATGATACGGTTAGAACTCATAATTGGCGACCTAAAGGCCAGTGCATTGTTTCATGTCATAGACTCAAGGACTACTTACAAGTTGTTACTAGGGCGTCCTTGGATTCATGGAAACGGAGTAGTAACTTCAACACTGCATCAGTGCTTCAAATTTTATCAGGACGGTGTAAAGAAGGTTGAAGCCGACTCTAATCCATTCTCAGAAGCTGAGTCTCACTTCGCAGATGCAAAGTTTTATTCAAAGAATAATAATATTTTAGAAGTTTTGCCTGCAGAAACCCCTCTTACAAAAGGAGAAGATAATTCACAACTGAAATCACTCGCAACCACAGAACCACATGAAAGTGCGAGAACCTTTAACTCTGGAAAGGGTGAAGCATACACTAGCAGCACAAAGGGTATGATCTTGAAGGATGAAAATGCTGCAAACACACCAGTTTTGCGTTATGTCCCTCTGTCAAGGCGCAAGAAAGGCGAATCACCATTCATGGAGTCTCCAAAAGGTTTGAAAGTTGGGACATCGAAATCATAAAAGAAAGCTTCACTACACCACTAACTAAGATAGCGAAGCAGGAGGTAAAGGTAGATCTGGTGGAAGCAAACTTGCCCCAAAGGCGAACGAAAGACGGATTCGACCCCAAGGCTTACAAATTGATGGCGAAAGCAGGTTATGACTTCACAGCTCACACCGAGTTTAAAAGCTTGGAAATTCATGACCGACCTGAGCTCTCCTCAACTCAAAAGAAGCTTCTACGGGAAGGACATTCTATACCCGTGTCGAGAAAAGGACTCGGATACAAGTCGCCAGAACCGATCCGTATAACTAAAAAGGGGAAGGAAAAAGTGGTTGACATCAATCATATAACTATAGAGGAGGATGACAATACTGACGTAAAAGAAGGTGATAATCAGAGAATCTCAGTATTTGATCGAATTAGACCATCTGTTGCACGTCCCGTAGTATTTGAAAGGCTAAGCATGACAGAGGCAGAAAGAGAAAGGCTCCAGTCAGTACCAAACCTTGAGAGACATTCGGTCTTTCGAAGGCTAACTACGACTCCCATAAAGGAAGAAAGCACATGCCATGCCTTGACAACTACAAGACCATCAGCCTTTGAAAGGCTAGGTGTGTCTAAAAAGAAAAATGTACAAGCACCCCGTGCTCCGATTTTTAATCATCTCGGGGATAAAGGATCACACGACAACATTGATTCCAACATAGATACAAAGAAGAAGGAACCAATGTCTCGTGTGAAAGTTTGGCGTCGAATTAAGCATACAGATGTCGATAATTATCGTAGTAAGAAGTTTCCTTGCGAGACAAAGGAAAATGGAGAAATTCATAGCAACGTTCCTTCTCGCATGAAAAGAAAAACTTTTGTTACTCTCAATACAAGTCAAGGTTCGTTAAAGGTAAAAAGACATGATGTTATACTAACGAATCCTGAAAAAGAAGGGTCGGAACAAGGGGAATGTGAAACTTCATGTCATCACATCACCATTATTGAGGAATCAGAGACTGGAACTCATGAAGAAGACGCAGAAAATGCCCCACAAAGTTTAGAGGATGGTGGTCAATCTACTGTAGACGAGCTAAAAGAGGTGAACCTTGGTACAATAGAGGAACCACGTCCGACTTTCATTAGTGCGTCCCTCTCTAACGAAGAGGTGGATAAATATATGAGTTTGCTCACCGAATACAGGGACATCTTTGCGTGGTCGTACAAGGAGATGCCAGGACTTGACCCAAAAGTAGCAGTCCATCATCTTGCAATTAAACCCGGATATCGACCGATTAAACAAGCACAACGACGTTTTCGACCGGAGCTTATCCCTCAAATCGAGGTGGAAGTCAACAAGTTGATCGAAGCAGGATTCATTCGCGAGGTCAAATATCCAACGTGGATAGCAAACATTGTCCCTGTTAGAAAAAAAAATGGACAACTTCGCGTTTGTGTAGACTTTCGCGATCTGAATAATGCATGCCCTAAAGATGATTTTCCCTTGCCCATCACCGAAATCATGGTTGATGCAACTACTGGACACGAGGCGTTGTCGTTTATGGATGGGTCGTCTGGATATAATCAAATACGGATGGCCCTCTCAGATGAAGAAATGACAGCTTTCAGAACTCCAAAGGGAATATACTGTTACAAGGTGATGCCCTTTGGATTGAAAAATGCCGGCGCTACTTATCAACGTGCCATGCAGAAAGTGTTTGATGATATGTTGCACAGGTATGTTGAATGTTATGTTGATGATCTTGTAGTCAAAACAAAGAGACGACAAGACCATTTGAAGGATCTAAAAGTCGTGTTTGATCGCTTGCGAAAATATCAGCTAAGGATGAACCCTCTCAAGTGTGCGTTTGGTGTAACTTCAGGAAAATTTCTTGGCTTCATTGTAAGGCATCGAGGGATCGAAATAGACCAGTCCAAGATTGATGCCATTCAGAAGATGTCAAGACCTAAAAGTTTGCATGACCTAAGAAGTCTCCAAGGACGACTGGCTTACATCCGAAGGTTCATCTCTAACTTGGCCGGTCGGTGTCAACCTTTTCAAAAGTTGATGAGAAAAGGAGAAAATTTTGTGTGGGATGAAGCTTGTCAGAACGCTTTTGATAGCATAAAGAAATACTTGCTTACTCCCCCAGTGCTGGGAGCTCCAGTACCTGACAAACCACTAATATTGTACATTGCTGCACAAGAAAGGTCCTTAGGAGCATTACTGGCACAAGAAGAGGTAAAGGGAAAGGAGCGTTCTCTCTACTATCTAAGCAGAACATTAATTGGGGCTGAAGTTAACTATTCTCCTATCGAAAAGATGTGTCTTGCACTTTTCTTTGCCATTGATAAGTTGAGGCATTATATGCAGGCCTTCACGGTTCATCTAGTGGCAAAAGCAGACCCTATAAAGTATGTTCTATCCAGGCCAATCATCGCTGGACGCTTAGCCAAATGGGCGGTTCTACTCCAACAATATGACATTGTCTATATTCCCCAAAAGGCGATAAAAGGACAAGCGCTAGCAGACTTTTTAGCAGACCACCCAATTCCTTCGGATTGGAAGTTATGTGATGACCTACCAGACGATGAGGTTTTCTTCACAGAAGTTATGGAACCTTGGACTATGTACTTCGATGGTGCAGCTCGAAGAAGTGGTGCGGGGGCAGGCATTGTCCTCATTTCTCCTGAGAAGCATATGTTGCCTTATAGCTTTGCACTTTCCGAATTGTGTTCAAACAATGTGGCTGAATATCAGGCTTTGATAATTGGCCTTCAAATAGCATTAGAAATCGGAGTGTCATTCATAGAGGTCTATGGTGATTCAAAATTGATAATCAATCAACTCTCGCTTCAATATGACGTGAAACATGAAGACTTGAAGCCATATTTTGCTTATGCTCGACAATTGATGGAAAAGTTTGATAATGTGATGTTAGAACATGTCCCTAGAGTAGAAAATAAGAGAGCGGATGCATTGGCAAATTTAGCCACGGCCTTGACCATGCCAGATGATGTAACTCTGAACATACCACTTTGTCAACGATGGATTATACCCCCAGTTAGGCCTGAATGTCAGGAAGTGAACATGGCAACATCCTATTTGATTGATGAAGAAGATTGGCGTCAACCCATCATAGAGTATCTTGAACATGGAAAGCTTCCAAAGGATTCTCGTCATAAAATTGAGATACGAAGAAGGGCAGCACACTTCATTTATTACAAGGGAACTTTATATCGCCGTTCTCTTGAAGGGCTCTTCCTTCGATGTCTCGGAAAGGAAGATTCGGTAAAAGCTCTAAAGGAAGTACATGCAGGTGTTTGTGGAGCACATCAATCGGGACCAAAGCTTCAATTCCAGCTAAGAAGAATGGGCTACTACTGGCCTAAGATGATCCAAGATTCAATAGACTATGTGAAGAAGTGTGAGCCTTGTCAATACCATGCAAACTTCATACACCAACCTCCAGAACCTCTTCATCCAACTGTGGCTTCTTGGCCTTTTGAGGCTTGGGGACTCGATCTGGTTGGCCCCATTACACCAAAATCATCAGCAGGACATTCTTATATCCTAGCAGCAACAGACTATTTTTCAAGGTGGGCTGAGGCCATTTCATTGAGAGAAGCCAAGAAGGAGAACGTGGCAGACTTTATTCGAACACACATCATCTATCGATACGGTATTCCACATCGAATCGTGACGGATAATGGAAAGCAATTCTCCAATAGTATGATGGACAAGTTATGTGAAAAATTCAAATTCAAGCAATATAAGTCATCCATGTACAACGCAGCTGCGAATGGACTAGCAGAAGCATTCAACAAAACATTGTGTAATCTTTTAAAGAAAATTGTCTCCAAGTCAAAGAGGGATTGGCAAGAAAAGATCGGCGAGGCATTATGGGCTTATCGGACGACTCATCGCACCCCTACAGGGGTTACACCATATTCGCTTGTTTACGGTGTGGAGGCTGTCCTTCCTCTCGAAAGGGAAATTCCGTCACTAAGAATGGCAGTACAAGAGGGATTGACTACCGAAGATAATGTGAAGTTACGTCTTCAAGAATTAGAAGCACTTGACGAAAAGCGATTAGAGGCTCAGCAAGCATTGGAATGTTATCAAGCGAGAATGTCCAAAGCTTTTGATAAACACGTTAAACCTCGCTCCTTTCAAGTCGGTGATCTAGTACTTGCCGTAAGGAGACCGATCATCACAACAAGGCATACAGGAAATAAGTTCACACCTAAATGGGATGGACCTTACATTGTTAAAGAAGTTTATACAAATGGCGCATACAAGATCGTTGATCAAGACGGACTACGAATTGGCCCAATCAATGGTAAATTTCTTAAAAAATTTTATGCTTAATTTTGTTAGGTAAAAAAAAAAAAAAAAAGTTGAACTACGTTATGACTTGATCCCTATATTATAAAGGGTACGTAGGCAGCTTAAGGAAAACCTTAAGCCCAGTCCAGCAAAAAAAAAAAGTTGAACTACGTTATGACTTGATCCCTATATTATAAAGGGTACGTAGGCAGCTTAAGGAAAACCTTAAGCCCAGTCCAGCAAAAAAAAAGTTGAACTACGTTATGACTTGATCCCTATATTATAAAGGGTACGTAGGCAGCTTAAGGAAAACTTAAGCCCAGTCCAGCAAAAAAAAAGTTGAACTACGTTATGACTTGATCCCTATATTATAAAGGGTACGTAGGCAGCTTAAGGAAAACCTTAAGCCCAGTCCAGCAAAAAAAAAAAGTTGAACTATGTTATGACTTGATCCCTATATTATAAAGGGTACGTAGGCAGCTTAAAGGAAACTTTAAGTTCAGTCCAATAAAAAAAAAGGAAGAAAGACAAATTACATTTAATAGAAAATATGATGAGGAGTGGAACAATGAAAGAATAATTTTTTTTTATTATAAACTTCTAGCAAAAAAAAAATTAAAAAGGCATAAGTAGATAAATAAGAGAAAGCAGAGAATCATGGAGTCCATTTAAAGTTCTTCAGCTCCTCTAGTGTGCTTTCTAAAGATTCACGAAGTGTTGATAGCATTTTAGCATCAATATCTCCAACGATCGGGGCACATTCGAGTTTGTCAATTTCCTCACAAGTCTTCGAAATCTCATGTTGCTTCTGCTTCAGCTCCAGGTCGTTCTTAAAAATTATTCCAGAAAGTTTAGCAGACTCAGCCCGCACCATCTTTAGTTTTGCCTCTAGTTTAGCCTCCTTGGCGGACAGTCGTGTAAGACGACGTTTAGCAGTGTTGGTCTCTGCCAATATACGATTCTCATCAACTCGCAGAGTCTTCACAAAACCTTTTGCCTCCGTTAGCTGAACATCCTTAGTTGATTGGAGTAGAAATGAGGAATGTATTTGATTATGGTTCTCGACACCTTGGAAGTAACCATTCACAAGCTCCCTCAAAACAATAAGGTTGTCGCTGCCGCTAGTCGCAATCGCATCAAAGATCTTATGCATTTCTGGTTCAAGACTACTCAGTCGTTCAAAAGGGGTACGAATGATCTTCTGTCGTAGGTTTTCCCATAAGGTTATGGCAGCCTGTCGTCGGAGGTCAGAAATTAAGCTGTCAGCACAAAAATGAGAAATCTCAGAAACTGTAATAGGCTCCGTGCCTTCCACTTTTTGAGGAGGTCCCTTGATCACAGGAGGACAAGCAGACACAATATTTGCGCCTATAGGTTCCTTAGAGTTTCCATTATAAGAAAGTACAACGTTACAGTCTTCTAGATTCGGCATCGACTCTAGGGTATCTTCGATGTGTAGGTCGTGATCACCTAAAGAAGACTGCAAAATAATATTAACAACAAGAAATAAGAGGAGTAAAGGAGAGAAAATACAATAAATAAATAAATAAAAAGGGAGACGAAAAGAAACCATGGGGGAAGGGACATCGAAGAATTGTGCAGCATCAGGGACCCGAATAGGAGACTCTTCATCATCGATCGACTGTTTGTTGGGCTTCTTGGGTCTCTTCCAATGGCGATCATCATTGCTGCTTTGACTGTCCTCAATACGTTCAGAAGGATGCTTGGTAGCTATCGATAAGCGGTTGTCCTTACCCATATTGTCAATACCACCTTTAATAAGATGTTTAAATCGTGTAGAAAGAGACAAATTATCCACCAAGCGTTTTGTCCCTCCCTCAATTTTCTCCACAAGTCGTTCATCAGTTTCATCGGAGCATATCTTCTGATTTCCACTACCAAAATTATGTTCAATCTTTTTTGTGGTTTTGGATTTGATGTGAGGGGGAGTAGGACGATCTATCAAATGTTGTACTCCTTCTTGGAGGTAATCACCGTGTTTTGCAAGCCACCAGACCTTATAATGAGAGGTAACATGTGTGTCTGGATTAGGGGCAGACACAGGAAGATATACTTGGGAAAGTGTATTCTCGCGAATACAAATCATCCAACAATATCGTACGTTAAAAAATTGGCTTCGGGAATTTCTTCACCTAAGTCATATGGCACGTCTTGATAAAATCCAAATTGTCGGCTAAAGCGACAAGGACTATAAGGCTCAATAACTGTGGAGGATCCACATTGCGAGGATAGAAAACAAGAGCGAATGCTTATGAAAAATGAAGCATTCCAACTAATTAACTCTCCATCATCCGTTAAGAGTTCGTCCTTATTCTTTGTTGGAAGACACGCATGCCATGACACATACTTTCCCTTGTGGATATGTGTTCGAGCCTCAAGATTAGTATAATATTTGGCCCCACCTTCACCAGAAAATTCAACCATGCGAGGACCCCTAAGACTCCTAGGGGCTTTATAATGAGTGTTGAAGTAAAGAGCAAGCCACCCATGGACATAGTGAAGAGGAAAACAGGCATTTGAATAACCAAGTGATGAAGTAGAATCATGAACTTGGCGTAGGCCACTATAAATATTAGCTAAAACAGGGACGACAAGGTTAAATGTGTAGCCTTCCGCCATGAGGCTAGCAACCTTAAAAACCTCCGGACGAAGGGAAAGTTGCTTATCAGGGAACACAAACACACATAGCCAACAAGAGAGAAATGCCGCTAGATAGGTTTTGTCCCTATGATCATCAGTGACGCTTAAGTCAAGGAACACTTTGAGTTCAGCTTTAGACCAGTCAGGACGTCTGATGGGAATTCCATCTGGATTATGAGTTGAGCGAGGGCGAGAAGTCTTTTTAGGCTTTCGAGGAGGCGGTTTCGAATACTTTACCTCAGATCGTGTAACCCAAAAAGAGATCCATTCACTTACAGTGATTTGAGAGTGATCATGCGTTGAGAAACAATGCGGTAATAGGCTGCAAATAAATGCTCACAACTTCTTGGACATACATCAGGTGATCCTATTAAGTCTTGGTGGCAAGGAATGCTTTCTTCATAAAATCTACCTTTAATCGAGAGTCCTCCTAGTATCCATAAGTCCCATAAGGAGATGGACATCTCACCAGCTGAGGTGTGAAGAGTGTTTGTTGAAGGACACCATGCCTCGCAGAAAGCCCGATCAATGTCACTGTTGCGATCATATGTATATAGGGAAGCCATCACACGCATTAAATAGGGAGGCTCGCTTGAGTACTGCCGTATTTCTAGCAACAACGAGCTCTAACCACTCCCAATAATGAGGAAGATAGTAAAATTCTCCAT